>NW_028234827.1:0-8356 GCF_977035675.1 Penaeus japonicus | reverse complement strand
TATATATATAATATAATTATATTATGTATAATATATATATAAAAATATATATATATATATATATATAAAAAAATGTAAAATACATACATATTATATATTATATATATATATATATATATAAATTGTATGAAAAATTGTATATATATATATATATATATAAAATATATATTTTTATAATATTTTTGTATATATTTACATGTATATTATATAAAAAATATATTTTTTATATATATATATAAATATAAATTTAAAATATTTTAATATATTAATGACTTTTAAATTTTTTTAATTTTTTTAAATATATATATTTAAATAAATAAATAAAATTATATATACATAAAAATTTTAATGAAATATAATATATATATATACTATTTTAAATTACTTTATATAAAATTTTGTATGTAATATTTTTAAAAAAACCTTTTATAATTATAAAAATATTTATATATATATATTAATTATATATATATTTTTAATGAAATATATATATACATATATATAAATATATATAAAATTTTTTTATAAAATTTTTGTATGTATGTATGTAATATAAATTTTTAAATATAAATGTATATATATAGTGGTGTATGTGGGGGGGTGTGTGGGGTGTGTGTGTTTTGTTTTTGGAGTGTGTGTGTGTGTGTGTGTGTGTGTGGTTGTTTTGTGGTGGTATGTTTGTTGTTCCGTCAGGGGCGGGTATGTGGTGTCGATGCGGCAAAGACATTTCGAAATTTGTCCTTGTATTCGTGCTCAAATGGGGTCCCAAAGGTTTTTGTTTGTCCCGGGGAGTGGTTACCCCCAATTCGCAACAAAACCCGTGCCCCAACTTTCGACTTTATATTTTTATTATAATAGTTTTAAAAACTATGCAATTAAAATTTAAATTGCAAAATTTAAAAATTTTTACGCCGGGGTTTAAAGGGTTTTTTAAATTTAATCTGTGTCTTTGCATGATCTCCAAAATTTGCATGTTTATCCCCCACAGTACGTTTACTGGCGTTCATTTTTTCCCCAAAATTTGGTATCGGAGAATGTCACTAAGAATAAAAAGGATGGTATTCGGGGTAACCGAAATTTTTCTTTTTAAAAAATTTTCCCATTTAAATTTTTCCCCCCCAAATGATTTTGTTTTGCTTTTTGCTTTTTTTTTTTTTTTTTTTTTTTTTTTTTTTTTAACCGTTTTTGGGTTACTTTGCTTTGACGGTCGTAAACCCTTTTTTTTAGTAAGAAGTTTAGAGTTTGAAAAATTTAACGCCGTCGCCCTCACCCCAATTAATAGGCTGAGGTATGTAAGGGCGCCCGGGAAAACTTTTTCCAAACCCGTTTAAAAACCCGAGGGGGAAAGGGGGGGGGGGGAGGGTGTGTGTTATACACACTCACACACACACACACACCACCACATAATAATATATAATATTTTATATAAATAAAAAATTATATTTATATATATAAATTTTATATAAATTTTAACATATTATGCATATACTTACATATATAAAAATTATAAAAAATATTTTTTAAAATAAATAATATATAATACATTTTTTAAATATAATAAAAACCCTTAATATTTATTTATAAAATTTTTAATAATATACACATAAAAAAATTTAAAAATTTATAATATATATTTTATAAAATTTTTAAAATATATATATATTGTATAAAATGCACCACAACAAAACACACAAACCCCCAACCACACACGTGTGTGGTGTGGGGGGTTGTGTGTGGGTGTGTTTTGGGTTGTGCACGTTAACCACCATACACAAATTTTAAAATATATAAATATATATATAATATTTTATTTATTTTTTATATTATATATATATTAAATATATAAAATATATATTTTTATATTGTTTTATATTTTAACATATATTTTAATATAAAATTTTTAATATATTTTTTTATATAATATTATATATATTTTTTAATATATATATATATATATATATATATATTTTAATATATATATATATAAAAAAG
This sequence comes from Penaeus japonicus, assembly GCF_977035675.1. Lineage (NCBI taxonomy): Eukaryota > Metazoa > Arthropoda > Malacostraca > Decapoda > Penaeidae > Penaeus > Penaeus japonicus. Next base: position 6,364 of record NW_028234827.1, on the reverse strand, counting down.
GGAGGAGAGAGGAGATAAGGAGGAGAGAGAGAGAGGAGAGAGAGAGAGGGGAGATAGTCTGCGTGAAATGGGCAGGTGTGTTTTCGTGAAGGTGGGGGAAAAGTCCGCATTTTTTCCCCTTTTGAAAAGGGGTTACCTGCTTTGGTTGTTTTTTAAAATTGTTTTTGAAAATTACACATTTTACCCTTTTGCAAAAAATTTCCTTAACACCTGCCAGATGATCAATAATTTCTTTCACTTTTTGCCCTTTGTTAGCAAAAAATAAATTTTTTTTTCAATTGGATCATGCAAGATTCGCATTTCCCGCTAATCGGTTTGAAAACATGATATTTTCCCATCAAATGCGCCGACCAAAATCGGGCTGTTTTCCCAAATCTTTCTTTTGTGGGCTTTTTCGAATCGCTCAAGGGCCCCCCGAAAAGATAAAAAAATCAATTTCTAAATAAAAAAAAAGGAAAGTAAGCTCTTTCTTATTAGTCTTTTTTTAAAGGGACCTTTAATTTTAAAAATCCCCTTGAAAAATCATCTAAGTAAAGAAAAAAAACCAAGCGAAAGAGATGCTTTAAAAAATACCAAATAAATTTATCAACGGTCCTTGCCTGGGGCTTTTTCCCCCGGGGAAATGGCAATCGCAGTTTGATTATTGCCCTTGTCACTTTACAGGACGGGACACCCGCTTTTCCCAGGGGCCCCTTAGTTTCTTTCGGGAGAGTTTCTAATTTCATGTGCGTATCCTACAGGGTGGGGGGATGGGGGGGGGGGGGGGGGGGGGGTGGGGGGGGGGGTTTTTTAAGTGTTTCAATTTTTTGGTTTTTATGTTTAGATGTTGTGATAAATTTTCGCTCCCCCCCATTCTCTTTCTCTCTCTCTCCTCTCCCCTCTCTCTCTCTCCTTTTTCTCTCTCTCTCTCCTCTCTCCGAATCTGGTTGAAATTTGCAAAATTTGAATATGTAGTTATATGTATTTGTTTACATGTTGTGTATGTATATATATATATATATATATTATATTTTATATTATATATATTTTTTATATATACGTATTATAATGTTATATTACGTTTTTTTAATAGGGTATATTATATATATATAGTTAATATATATCCCACCCGGTTAACACACACACACAAAACCCCCACACCCCACACACACACACTACACACACCCACACACACACACAACACACAACACAATACACACACCACACCCAACACACACACCACACCACAACCACACCCCACCCCCTATACATATAAAAAAAAAAAAAAAAAAAAAAAAAAAAATAAAAAAAAAAAAAAAAAAAAAAAAAACAAATAATAAAAAAAAAAAAAAAAAAAAAAAAAAAAAAAAAAAGAAAATATATACGATATTTATATATATAGATAATATATATATATTAGATATAATATATTATACATACGTGAGTGAGAGGAGGGAGAGATAGAAGAGGAGAGGGAGATGAGAGAGAAGAGGGAGGTGAAGAGAGAGAGGAGAGAGAGAGAGGGAGGGGGGGAGCGAGAGGAGCGGAGAGAGAGGTAGCGAGAGGAGCCGAGAGGGAGAGGGATGAGAGAGAGATGAGAGAGAGAGGAGATCGAGAGAGAGAGAGAGGAGAGAGAGAGAGAGATGAGAGGAGAGAGAGACGGAGAGACATGAGGAGATAGAGGAGAAGAAGAGACCAGAGACGAGACAGAGCGATTTATATATAGATATAGATACAACACACACAATAAACATATATATATATAAACTATATATATATATCTTTATATATATATATATAATATATATATATTATATTTTATAGTATATAATTTATATATTTATATATACATATATAATATTATATATATATATCTATATATAGATATTATATATAAATATATTTACACATGTATCCCTTCCATTTTATCTTTCCCTATTCTCTTAGCATAGACAGTCACATCGATTATCCATATTTAGGAGCTACAGGTCAAGAGGGGCGGTTGATGGGGCCGTTACTTGGAATCTAAGCTCAAGAGGAGGTGGTGATGTGTGTGTATATATGATACAAACATTAACATACACTATTATATATAATTTATCATATATATATATATATATCTATATATATATGTATGTATTTATATATATAGAATTGTATATATACATATTTATATATATATATATCTATATAATATATATATATTCTATAATATATAGTATACAAAACATGTATATATGCATATATATATATACCTTATATATATATAATATATATATATATAATTCTATATATCTATAAAAATATATATTCATATTTTTTCATATAATATAGATTAATATATTTTTATATATATATTTATATTATATATATATATATATTATTATATATATACATTACACACACACACACACACACCACACACGCACACACCCACACACACACATAATTTATATTTATATATATGTATATTTATATATTTCTATATTATTTATTTATATATTTATATACTTATTTATGTATATATATATCTTATATATATATATATATATATATATATATATGATATATATATATAGGTGTGTGTTGTGTGTGTGAGTGTGTGTGTTGTGTGTGTGAGTACTACACACACTCCCACAACATACAAACACACACCACACATGCACACACACATATACATGTATACACACAACATGCACACACATATACATGATACCCACACACACACACACACAATCACACACACACACACACACAACACACACACACACACCACACACACACCACACACACACACACACACACATATCATTTAATTTATATATATATAATATATATGTATATTATATATTTATATATACATGTATATATTTATATTATATATATATATATATATATGTAATATATAATGTATTATATATATGTATATATATATATATTATATATTAGATATATATATATACTTCATCTACCTTATAGCATAATCATATACGCTCCCTCCTCTTGCTTTGATTCCATACCTGACCTCCCTCCAGTAGCCCAAATATTGATCATCGATGCGACTGCCCTATGATAAGAAGAAAGGAGAAAGAAAATTGGGAAGATGACAGGCCCTTTGTCCATGGGAGTCATATTGAGAGGGAGAAGCCAAAGAGGAAAGGTATGGCTCCGGGTTGGCCATATGTAGAATGGTAAACAAGGTTTAGGCTTTGAGTTGCTTCGTGTTGGATCTCATAAAACTTTTTTTTTATGTTCTGTGATGATGGGACTCTATATACATTTTGACCTCTGGTTGTTCCTTATTACGCCAGTAGTTGTTTAAACACATTGCGGAATTTCTCGACGCCAGGTTAGCTTTTACTTTCAATAACTTTTTATATACATGATGCATTAAATGTTTTTTTTTCAGGGGTAATTATAATAGCAGTCTATTAAGCTGGGGTACTAAGATAATAAAGTCAAGGTATTAAGACTTTAACATTCAGACTATCGAAGACTATAATCAGTTTTGTTTTGTTTTGTTTTTAGTATTTCTCTGTTGAGAGATTTAGTCATTGTTCTTATTACTATTTCATCTATTATTTATTACTCTTTCATTGTTGATATCATTATCGTTATCATTTCATTATTAATATTATGATTTTCATTATATTCATATTAATAATTTTGATTATCAAAATATAAAGATTATTACGTTTGTTTACATATCATCTTTATTGTTATTTTTGGTAGTGTAATTCATTATTATTATTGTTGTATTCATCTTAATGAATTCCGCCATTAATTTTCATTGTCTTTATTATTCTCCTTCATTATCATTATCATTCTATACAAATATTAGTACTATTCGATTACCATTATTATCATTGTTCCTCTTATGCCTATTTTTTTATTATTAATAACTCATTATCACGATTTCCTGGCCTTTTCATTAGTAACACCATTATTTATTTTTTATTTACTTACCTATAATCTTTCCATTACTATCGATAACCCTTTTGATATCATTACCTCATTTAGTTTTTATGTTATCGTCATCATTAATATTATCACTTTTACTATCGTTATTGTGATTATCACCATCATTATTACCATTATCATAATCATCATTATTACCATTATCATAATCATCATTATTACCATCACTATCATTATCGTCATCTAACAACCCCTTCTTTTCCTTTAACAACCTTCAGCTCCATCAAAAAGTCCCCCATTGACTCCAAACGCCGCCATTAAAACAAATGTTATGTTAGCCTCGATTTCTGACTTTGTTTTGCATGTAAGAATGCCAAAAGGTGATGTTTACTAAGGGGAATTCTCGTTAGCTGTCTCCCGTTTACGGGAATCCAAATGCAAGAGGGAGGGAGGGGGAGGGAGCGATATATGAGGAGGGATGGTAGGGAGGGCAGGGAAGGAGTGAGCGAGGGCGGGAGGTGGGAGGGCGGGAGGGGAAGGAGGAGAGAGGGGGGGGGAACGGAGAGAGAGACGAGAGAGCGCGTCGTTTCCAACAGTGTCCTTTTATTATAACCAATCACCATGATTAATATAATAATCTTGTTATCCTTTGTTTGTTTGCTTCTCTCTTTACTAGCTCTCTATATATCAACATCTACAACAGTAACCCAAGTTAATATTAGAAAAGATAACTGTAAAAACATAATAACAAAACAGGAAAAAAGAGTCGTTTTATTCAAATCTTAATCTATATTCAAAATATTACACCCTAAACTTTATAGCTCTCGCATAAAGACCTATTTGCAAGATTGCGGGTTGCAGAGAGAGAAACGCCATCTTCAGATGTTTCTCTATAGAGAGTAATCACAAGGCAAAGATTCTTTGAAACCTGACAAGGATTCGGTTGTATAGCCTGGTTGAGGAAAGAAACGGACCGGCACAAAAAAAAAAAAAAAAAAAAAAAAGTCTCTGACTATAGATTCTGCTTTTTATGAAGATGCTATTCGAAAAATCTTGAAACTGAATGGGTGTCATGACATACTGACGCAGGTGGTTTTGGAACCTGACAGCGGAGTATGACTCTTGCTGTAAGTCTACCCGGTAATGAATAGCAGGCGAGGAGCACGCATGATGACACAGGGGCGATATTACTTGTTTCCCCTGTGCAAGTAGGGATGCCTTGTTTACTGTGGCACTCACAGTGATAGCAAAGGTTACCTTACTCCTCATGTTATCTTGATTGTGGATGTTATATTTTTCGTATTCGTTCCCGACAGTACACGGATACATGAAAAAAAAAAAAAAATAAAATGTTTTTTGTACTCCATAAAACACTAAACACTTCTATCTCATTGATATCAAAGAAGATAGGAGCGGATAACGGGTTTTATTCTACAATTTTAGTTTCAACTGGCAGTGTTAATTGTGCCTGTCATAATGACACATTATGTCTCTCAATACAACACACAAAAATTAAAACACAAAAAATGGCTCTCTAGGTTTACAATGGGTGACCCTGAAAGAGCGTGGGAAAACATAAGATTTGTTGTCGCTATGAAACAAACCCACATCCTCGAGACGGGCAAGCAAAGTTATCTTATACATGTGACAAGTCGTTGTTTTAATATATTTATATATATATATATATATAGATATATATTTTTATATATATAATATATATATCTAGATATTTAAGATATATATATATATATATATATATATATATAGAATAATATATATTTATAAAGAAATATCAGGAGGAGACAAATATACTAAATATATATATATATTTTTTATATATATATATATGTATCTAGTGATATATTTATTATATATATATACAATATATATATATATATACAAATATATGTATTTACCACACATATACGGCACTTTATCTAAATCGATATTCAGCTTCAGCAAAATGTACGAAATAAAGAGAGATAAAAAGTTTATTCATATGAAGATTTACTCCTTCACATACCTGTGTTGCTTTCCGTATAATTAGAAGGCCTTATATATCGTCACGTTATATTTTAGTAGTGTGCCATGCGGTGGGCGTTAATGGAATCACTGGACTTACGTAACAGAGACTTCTTTTTCGTAATGAAGAAGTCACGCTTAATGGGACTTTATCAATCAAATATTTAACATGAATCCATACTTATAAAAACAGAAGAAAACAACATTTCCCTTTCTCCAGGTAATACATACAGTTACATTATATATCCCACGACTCATGAAAATCTGCCACACTCGAGACAGCTGATTACAACGGCGCACGCAAAAGACATTAACTCAGTGTTTTATGGCGATTTTCCTCATCAGGTTTCACATTCCTCACGTAGGTGATTTCTTGGACCATCCCGATCCGATCATAACATCCAGATTCTGAGATCATTTACTGTGTGTGGATGGTTTCTCACGT
>NW_028234826.1:2500-9966 GCF_977035675.1 Penaeus japonicus | reverse complement strand
TATCACTATTACTATATATAACATCTCTATATAAATATCAAATCCCACTCACTATACCTCTCATAACACTAAATCTCAAAATCTATCAATATAAATAATAATATCTCATATCTATACTAAATCAAACAACTCAAAAAATGAATATATACTAATATACTCTATATAAAATATATATATACATGCACCTGACACACAGAACACACATCCACACAGATGTTTTTCCCACGCAAATTCTCCCAATATGAATACGTCATTGTTGCAAATCCGAGGTCTATCAACTGAAGATCCGCCGCCTTGGACAATTGTATGTGAATAATTGCACAAATACCCACAAAAGACGTTGAAGTACGATATTAAGAATGCAACAGAGCAGTCTGATCCACCAAGAGCTGTATAATCTTGTGTCAGTTGCAATGCCTGGGGGTCAGAGGTGCAACTCGGGAGAAACAGGCGGGTCACTCTGGCAGCACAGATGAGGTGTGTTGACAGAGTGCAGTCTTGTCCCAGTGTGCGGGAAGAAGTTGCCTCGATAATTCTTGCAACCTTTCAACAGAGAGACGGTTTTATTTGCAATCCGTTGCTTGTTTGTTATAATATTTCTCTTTATACATTATCCTTCGGTGGCATTTTGAAAAACTTTCATCTACGTACTTTACTGTTGCATCAGTATCCTTTCCTGGAGCTCCAAAATGCGAATTAATAGAAAGACCCCTGAACAAAAACCTGAAAATGATTGACTTGTGGCACATCATTCCTCTTCGTCCTTCCTCTCTCTTCTCACCTGGATGTAGAGATCATTTTCATTCATGTCTCTCGCTTTCTTTCTCAACACTCGTCTTTATTTCGTTGCGGTCCTCGATCGGTGTCACGGTCTCTCACTCTCTATCGTTCTTTGCTGTCTCCTATCTTTCAATGCTTGTCCTCTTTCTGGCTTTCCCCAATTCTCACATTACTCTCTCACTCGCTATCTCCTCCTCTCTCGCGCTATCCTCTCTCTCTCTCTCTATATATATATATATATATATATATATATATATATATATATTTATCTATCTTTCTCTCTCCTATGATTCTGTTGTATCCTGTAGTATCCTATAACTTTCATCTCTTCCAAAAGCTACTTCATATAAAGGAGAAGTAATCGGTTGATAATCCGAGAAGAGAAAATCCACTCAAAAAAGAGAGAAAAAGAATAGAAAGAAAAACAAACAAACAAACAGAATTCACACCTTTCACTAATTTCATCCCAGGTATAACACCGCATAACTCACCTATTACAAGTGCCACCAAAAAAAAAAAAAAAGAAAAAAAAAAAGCAACAGCTGTCGAAAAAAAAAAATCAAAAATCAAAAGGAAATCATAAATTTTACACAATACCTTCCATCGCTTCATGGACGATTCACAGCTTCGACTCCCTTTGAACGAAGCCGAGGGGCGGGTCGTCACGAATTCTCCTTCAGATAATGCCTATATTTCCCTCTGCTATTTCCAACCAGGATGGGCCACTGTACAAGAACGTAATGTCTGTTTGAAACAGCCAGCAAGTTCGAATAAATATATGAAGTGCCACAAAACGGCCCTCGAAAGTTAATGTCCGGAGTCTTGGAGCGGGAGGAAAAACGTGGAGAGAGCTACTCGGAGGAAAACCTTTTAGATATGAGGACGTTTTGTTGCGGGATGGGGATGGGGAATTGGAGATACAAAGCGAGATGGTGGAAGCGATTTGGAAAATGGTCAAAACAGGAGACACATAAAACTTTCTATTTGTGTATTGATGTAGTATTTATGTATATATATTAAATATAAACTAATATATATATATATATATTATCTAATATATATATATATATCTATAGATATATAATGTATTAAATATAAAATATTCCATATTTATATATATCTCAATATAATATCTATCTCACAATCTACATTTACATCTATATGTATCTATAACCTGTATAATATATATATATATATATATATCTATAAATATATATATTATATATACATAAGACATATACCTATTCATACACATACAAATGAATAATATATATATATATATCTATATATCTATATATAACTATATATATAAATATATACTATAACTGTGTAGTGTGGTGTTAGTATGTATAAAGAATATACAATACGTACTATACATACATAATATATATATATATATATATATATGTATATATATCTATATTCTATTATATCTACCTATCTTTTTTTATATACTCTATCGTATACACACCTGTACACAATGTGAGTATAAAATCCATCCATACATACGTATTTATATTAACTATATATATATATATAAATCTAAATATATATAAATATATCTATATAATTTATATACGTATGTATGCATGGATTTTTTTATACTCACATAGTGAGGATTTAATATATTATATAATAGATATATATTTATATATATATAAATATATATATAAATGGATAGACTATTTTAAGTAGGTGTATAATCAAGATAATATCCCTCCTTGAGCCGAGAAGATCTGCACAGTGTTCAAAGGCTTCCGCCGCGTCAAACTGGATGCGCCGGGCCCATGATCCGCCATTTTTAAAAATATTTTGAATTTCTAACCGACAGCCGATCTTACCCCACTAGCATTGTCGCCGTATAAGAGATTGATTCTTAAAGAACTTTCGATACGATGAGGGTAAAGACTCAGGAACAGACGTGTAATTTATGGTCTAATACCCAATTTGTGAGCGTTATACCAGCGTGTTTTGAAGGCGGCCATTCCCTTTGCCATGCACGCAACGCTGATTTTCGTGTAGATATTTTGCCTGCATCCTCACGAGACCATGGCGGACGCTGCTTGCTCTCCGGTGTGTCTTTGAAAACGGTATTTATTTCAATAAGACTCTTTCGTGTTTTTTTTCTGACACTCCTTGGCTGTTTGGCTTACACGGTGGTTATTTTATGACAGGATGCAATCTTCAAATCATAATTCAGTGACGTCTCATTTATAGATTTACTTTTATATCTATATCGGAGGACTATGTAACGAAAGGTGTCTAAAAAAATATCCATAGACGTCTGTAAACGTACCTAATCATGTAGAAGATACAATGTAAAATATTTATACTCATACAAATGTATGAATATATACACTTATCTGAGAGAATATTTGATTAAAGCACACACACACACAAACACACACACACACATTCATACACAACCACTTTTAATAAAAAAAAGATCTTATCACTTTATATTCTTACATGTGCCTATTTTCCCTCATACATACCTCTGAATATAACAAAGGATGTCCAGTCAATCTCTTCATGCATATACCTTACATTCCGTGCCTATTATATAACACGCATGGATATCCACGATACATTCATAAGCTCATGAAGGATGCACTCCGATCGCGTGCGGGGAAAGACCTTCTGTGCCTTTGCTGGATGTGGTCACTCAACTGTCGCAAGAAACACCAACCTTCTCTCTTGCAATTTTGCATATCCAAATTCATAGAAATCTGCATTTGCTTAAAAGGTTCTTGGTGAATTTAAATTTTTTCCGTCGTCGGAATAACCTTATTTGGTTCTCTCCGTGTTTGCTCTAAACCTATGCAATGATTCCTGTTTACATGTTTGAATTTTCCCGCGCGAATTTGGCTGACGTAGGACGGCTCAGATACAAACCTCGGCAGCAAAGCGAGTTAGGATTGTACGCCCGAACACGCGCAACCAAGGTATCGTAAATTCCGGTTACATTATACTAACATTTGGCTTTCCTTTAGGGACGCGTAGATGGCAATTAATGATATCACCCCTTTCGGTCCGGAGCTATGTAGGTCAGTCACGAGATTATCGAGGCGATAACCCGATTCCAGAAGAATAGAACAGAATTTTGCTAAGCATAGTTCTTGTAATTCAGCACAAAGTAATGCGGTGCTGAGAGTCGATGGATACGAGTCGCTCAAGATGTATGGTACATACACTATATGTTAGAATATTATAGAAAGAGCATAGCAACCTCGGAACGGGAAGACATAGTTTTCACTGTTATTTTTGCAGATACTTGGATGTGGAGGAGAATTAATTATAGATCAAGATACGGCCCTCGAGATATGTGGTATATATATATATATATTTATATATATATAATATATATAATAAATATTTATATTTATTAAAAATTAATTTAAAAAAAAATAATAATATATTCACATATATATGAGCATCTGCAAGACATGTCATTATCACCAAAATACGAGTAGAAATTTCTGCATATCTCAAAGAATAATTTTCCCCTTACCCAGCACAAACCCCAGGGTCTGATCCTTGACAACACCTGTCATCATACGAGATATGACCTAAAGGATCCATCCCACGTACAATGAAATTTAAACTTAAGCCCTTTTTTTCCTCGTTGCTTTTGTAAAAGCATATAATTTGAAAGGTACCCTAACCTGCTGCTTTTTGCCCTTCACGAGAGCCATAGGTCAGAGGAAAGGAAAAGATTATCGTAAATTTACCTTTGTTGGTCTTTTTTTATAAATTCATCATCTTTTTGTGGTTTTGGTTTCGTATTTTCAACTAATATGATAATGCAAACCATATTAATTTTTTGTGCAATTGAACAGGGCGCTGAGGTTAAAGTACACAAATAGGATAATCTATGTAAATTTATGCTTTGCTTTTTTTTTCATTTTAGACATGAACTTGTGCATACAATACATATTGGAAAAAAAAACGCTTTCAGGTTATCTAGTGGGATGAGACACAGTCCACAAAGCCACAACCTTGAGTATGAAGACCAAAAATCACACTTGCCATTAACAGGAAGAGGTCACGATTATATGCAAGCTAACATGCATGGCAAAGATTATTAACGTAATGCTATTGTCTTGGGAATCGGATGGGTAAGGAGAATCTTATCGAGGGCGCAGGTCGAGATATGTTTCGAAGAAATGGAAGGAGAAAAACTCTCTTTTTTTTTTTTTTTTGTTTTTTTTTGTGGGGGGGGGAGCGTACCCAACTTCTCTCTGTGACCCCGGTGATTATCACATCTCTAAGGTTCCCACATACCCCAATGTTATTATCCCCTTCCACATACAAATACTCTCACAAGCAACACATACACGCATATAAGCACACACATGAAAAAAACGCGCAACATATACACACACAATCAATCAAAACACACCACAAACCATCTGCGTGCAAGCCAGCAAAGTACACCGCGTAAATTCTAACACGCACCACCATCTACATGCAAAACCTTAAACACGCAATATCACAATTTGCTTATTACGTAAAAAAAAAAAAAAAAAAAAAAAAAAAAAAAAAAAAAAAAATCGATATTTTCCTCTCCTTTACCTAACCAACAAATTTTCGAACGACCTTAAAAACAAAAAAGTATCAGTACAATGTGTTCATCTATCCTACGCCCAAAAAATCATAATAATTTGAATAGAAAAAAATCGTGATCGGAAAGACGGATACATCACATAGCGCAAATTACTCCGCGTAAACACTTAATCCGCTGTATGTATGAGACCGGCCGCAGTATCTTCAGATTGGGAAGGATGATCTTACGTCACACCTGTGGGAGGAAAGCCAGATGCACGCGAGGCCAGGGTCATTGGGGTCCACTCGATGCTCGATCAGACGGCGTTACTAAAGCGTGGATCACTGTTACCGATATGATTTCCGGGAGCAAGAATACACACGTACACACCCACCCACAAATACACATACTCGCGTGCGCAACCCCGTACATAAATCATTGTTAGTATATATATTTATAAGTATGAAATATATATATAAAAAATATATATATATATCTATTATATATATATAATATATTTATAGTTATATATATATGTACAACACACACACACACACACACACCACACACACTCACACACACACATATTATATAGATATTATATATATATATATATATATAGATACAAATATATAAATATAATAATTATATAATATGTTAATATATATGTATATTTATATATATATATATATATTTATAATATATATATATAGAATATACATATATGTAATAAAAATGTATATGAAATAATATATAAATATATAATATATATATATATAATATATAATACTTATAGATATGAAATATATTATAATATTATATAATATATATATATATAATATTATATATATATAATAGATACATATATATACATATATATTAGATTTATATATAATATATATATAATAATATAATTATATATAAATATAAATAAATATATATATATATTTTTTTCATACATATGTAGACGAACACACACATACAAAGAAACTACGAGCCCCATGTATCAGTTATCATACATCTCACTTCTGAATCTTCCATTTTCTTTTAATTTACTTGTCAGAATAAGCATGAAACCTACAGTTCACATATATCACATATGATCAGCCTGTAATGTTGTATTCCATTATACAGCAGCTGTATTCCAAATTATATCATATTTATTATTTGGGCTGTATTCCAAAACCCAACTCATTCAGCCGTTTAAATAGATCGACAGACGTTTTAACCTTTTTTCAAACTCAAATTCCAAAAATCCTCATCTACATCCCGAGCAAAAACCTCCATAAATACAACAACATTCCACAACATTTTCTTCTCCTCGTGATAAGTTACCTTCGCATATATATAGATAATATTGGAGAGAGAAATTGCAAATGTAAAATTCAATATAGGGCCGTAAACGAAAATATTTTGAGCGGCGGAGGCTTCCCTCAATTACGACTCTTATTGTTGTATTTATTGGCGAAACGTGTAGCGGGCGTGTGTGTCTAGCCGGCGAGTGGCATTACGGCGCATCAGAGTGGCAGCGTCAATCAAGAACATATAGTTGACGTCTTTATGGCGTCTATTTACGCCTCTTAAACAAATTAGGCGTTGGCGGGAAGGCACGCACTCCCGACCGCTCTTCAGGGATGAACCTGCTTCAGGTGTTTGGGGTGATGTTGTCTGCATATTTCATAACATACGCGCACGAATTATTGTCCTACATACATTTGTTTATCTTTATCTGATAAGATCTTATCTATTTATTTATGATATATGCAGTATTTTGTATCTATCGATCTATATGTCTATGTCTATATCTATCTATTTATCAGTCTCTTAAATAAATAAATGAATTTATATTAATATATGTATATAAATAAATAAATAAATAAATAAATATATATATATATACTAATATATATGTATATATAATATATATATATATATTTTATATTATTATTTATTTTTGTGTGTGTGTGTGGTGTGTGTGTTTGGGTGTGGTGTGTGTAAAACACCACACACACACACAACACAAACTCACACCACACACACACACATATAATATATATAGATATTATATATATAATATATACATATATATTATATACATATTCATATGTATATGAACAAACTTACACACACACTAACACAC
>NW_028234824.1:0-7300 GCF_977035675.1 Penaeus japonicus | reverse complement strand
CGCACAACAGTGAGTAAATTTACCTTATGTTGTCCATGTTTTTATAAAATTTTGGTCAGTAATCGTAGCAACGCTGTTTCTGTGGATACCTATTTTCTAAAGCCATGTTGTGTTTTAGATATAATATGTTTATTGGTATACAGGAAAATTCATCAATTGAATTGCCACTGCTTTTTAAGTTACTTAGATAATAATGGAAGTGCTTTGTGTAATTGGGCGGTAATTAATCATGTCGTCTATATCCCCAGACTTGAAAATTGGTGTTACAATTCCAGGTTTCCTAAAGCGACGGGAGAATACACCGTTACAGTGAGGTGTTAATGCTGATCGTTTTAAAAATGCGCTTTCGGTAGATATCCTTAATAAGGAACAGCAATACCGTCTGCTCCCACCGCATTTGTTGCGCGAATTGTTTTTTATTATTAGGATGTTAGTTTTCTACGTCTACTGGTTTTGCGTTTGCGGTCTGAATCATCAGTTTATGAGCCTTGCCTGATCTGTGTTTGATTTTGATATGTGGTGCCAATTGTTTGGTTCATTAAGGTTAAGTTTTTCCAAATTTGTGCAAAGAAGTTATTGAAATGGGCGGTATTTTATGTGTAGAATTTGTTGTTAATTGAGAGAAGAGAGCAGAGAACGGAGGGAGAGAGATGGAGAGGAGGATGCATGCCCGAGAGAAGAGAGAGAGGTGCAGAGAGTAACGAGATGATGAGAGGGACGGGAGAGAGAAGAGGAGACCAGGAGAGAGGAGAGGTGATGAGGGGAGGGAGAGACGTGCCGGGAGGCGGGATGAGAGAGAGAGAGAGAAAGAGTGAGGACACAGTGAAGAGAGAAAGAGAGGAGAGAGAGGAGAGAGAGAGAGTGAGGTGGAGTGGAGGGAATGTGGAGAGAGAGAGAGAGAGAGGTGAGTACGAGTGGCGGATGACGTGAAGAGAGGAGGATTGAGAAGAATGAGAGAGAGAAGGAAGAGAGAGAGACGGAGATGATGAGAGAGGAGAGAGGTAGAGAGAGAGAAAGAGTGATATGAGTGTATGTGTGTGATTATTTTGGTTTTGCATGTTTGCGTGCGTAACATATACTTTCAGCGTATCAGTTTAGGCCACCTTCAAAAGCCCGTGTGGAAGGGACGGTATGTGTTTCTTGATGTCCTCTGGTGGATTAAAAGAATAAACGTATTTGTTATGTGTGTGATTACTCTGACCTCAGTCTCTCTCTCTCTCTATCTCTCTCTCTCTCTCTCTTCTCTCTCTTTTGCCTCTCTCCTTCTGCTCTCTCTCAGTCTCTTTCTCTCTCTCTCTTCTCTCTCTCTCTCTCTCTCTTCTCTCTCTTCTCTTTCTTTCTCTCTCTTCTCTGTCTATCATTCTATCTTGCACCATTCATTCTTCTGTTAAAGTGATTCTTTCTTTTCCCTTCATATGCATTTCCATACTATATTGAGCAGAGAGAAGAGCAGAGAGGAATGAAAATGAGAAGATTGGAGAGAGAGAAAGAGCGAGAGAGAGAGGAGAGATGGAGAGAGAGAGAGAGAGAGGAGGATGAGAACTAGAGACGAAAGGAGCGGAGTGAGGAGAGAGAGAGAGAAGAGAGAGAAGAGAAGAGAGAGAGCGAGAGAGACGACGAGAGAGGAGTGGGATGGGAAGGGGGAAAGGGGAGAGAGGGAGGAAAGAGAGCGCGAGAGGAAGAGCGAGGAGAAAGAAAAGAGATAGAAAAGAGATAGCGAAAGAGAGAGAGAGAGAGAGAGGAGAGAGGAGCGCGGAGAGTGAGAGAGATAGAGCGATGAGAGAGAGAGGAGAGAGAGAGAGGAAGAAAGAAGAATAGAGAAGAGAGAGAGGGAGAGAGAGAGGAGAGAGAGAGAGTGGAGCGGGAGAGAGTGGGACGTGGGAAGAATGGCAGAAGAGTGAGAGAGGGGGAGAGATGAGAGAGAGAGCGAGGAGGAGGGGGAGAGTGGGTATGGGGAAAAAAGGGGAGGGAGAGTTTGGAGAAAGTGACGGAGAGAGAGAGAGAGAAAGAGATTGAGAAAGAGAGAGAGAGAGGGACAAGAGCAAAGAGAGAGAGAAAGGAAAATGGAGAGAGAAAGAGAGAGAGAAAGAGAGAGAAAGAGAGAGAGAAAGAAATAGAGAGGAGAGAGAAAGAGGAGAGAGAAATGAGAGAGACGAGAGGAGGAGAGAGAGAGGAGAGATAGAAAAAGAATTAGAAAGAGGAGAGTGAGAGATAGAAAGAGAGAGAGAGAGAGAGTGCGGAGGAGAGAGGGAGAGAGAGAGAGACAGGAGAGGACAGCGTAAGCCTGCGTCTATGTGTACATAGACTTGGATAACTCTGCACCTCTCTGATATATACATAATAGCCAATTTAAATTTTCTTGTTCGCTTATTAGAAACATACTTACATAAGAGTGAGATCAGGGTATCTAACGAAGTCTTCCCCCATTCAACTGGAAGCTGTTGTTGGAGGCGTAGACTAAAGAAGAAAAGGTTGTGATTAGAATAATGTTTTGATAATGATGTAGAGCGACCAGGAACGGATGTTTACGGTGCTGGAATTACTGATAATGATGATGTATGTATATATTTATTTATTTATATTATAATATATATATATAATAAGATATAATATACAATATATATATATTATACTATATATATATTATGTATATATCTAGATTATATATATATATATATATATTATATATATATACTTATAAATATATGTATATAATAATATATATATATATTTATATATATACTATAAATATATATATATTATATATATTTATTATATAGTATATATTTATATATTACTATATTATATATATATATATTATATATATTATATATATATATATATATATCTATATAATATATATCCATATATCTACATACCACAATATATATATTATATATATATTTATATATATATATATATATATAAATATATATATATATATCTATAGAAATATATAATATATATATATTTATAACATATGATATAGTATTAGTTTATCTATTATCATAGATATACTGACTACATATTTAAAAAACAACACAGAAAATATGAATAAAAGACGAGACAATTAACAAACGATATTCTTTAGTGGCTAATGATATCAAAAACACATTGATAATTACTGGGAAAGGCAAAGTTAATTATGATTAATTGTTAACACAATCGTTATTGGTAATAAAAAAATGATGAAGAAAATCGATACATTCAGAAATAAGTATATAGGCAGATAGATAGACTGATAAATGAATTAGTATGATTAACCGATGAGTTAGTAATTGAAGGATATATAGATGATGAAGGAATAGATAGATCGACTTAAATAAGCAAACGAACATTCACACACGCTCATGCACACACACACACACACACACACACACACACACACATACACACACACACACACACACACACACGCTGATACGTACATATACTCAATCAGACACGCACACTGACACGCACACACACAAACTCACACACATATACCCAACCCCCCCACCTCACACACACAAACACACACAAACACACAAACACACACACACACACACACACACACACAATAACTAACTAACTAACAACATCCTTATGGTGTGTGCGTAAGTTGGTTTGCAGAACTAAATTGATACGTGAAATTGCACGTGAGATATTGACTTGTTGGTATCAGACCAGAAGAAATATAAGAATTAGTAATAATAAAGATAATGATTATTATTATTCTTTGCTTCATATTTTCGTTCTTCCATCTTTTCTTATCTTTTTTTCTTATTTCTTTCTTATTTTTCTTATCCTTATCCTTGTCTTTTTCTTTCTTGTTAGTCGTTCGTGATCTTCTTTTGTGATCTTTGTTTTTGTCGCGTTCTAATAATTTCTCATTATTATGTGGAGAAGGATGTTGTCTTGTCTTCTTCTTTGTCCCTTCTCTTTGTTCTTCTTTTTCCAGCTTTTTTTTTCTTCTTCTTTTTCTTCCTTGCGGCTTATGTCTTCGGATTCGATGCCAGTATTCGCTTATGACAGTCATATCGTATTATCTGACCTTGACTATCTGTCACTTCTTTCTCTTCCTCCTTTCCTTTCCATCCTTTCCTCCCCTTCTGCTTTCTCCTCAGCAATTTTCAAATGTCTCTTCTGCTGTTTCCTTTGTTTCCCCTGAGTCTTGATGCTTCTTTTTTCTTCATTCTTCTTTCTCTTCCGTTCGTCTACTGACTGTGTAGCCCTTCCTCCTTCCTTCCCTCATCCCCCTTGTTTTCTCTTTATTTTCCTTTTTCATCTTCTATTTATCTCTGCCTATCTTTCTCTTCATGTCTTCTAACTGTACCTTGTCTTGTTTTCCTGTCACTTCCTCCTTTTTCTCATTGCTTTTCTCTCTCGCTCCTCCTCCATCCACGTCTTTCTTCTGTCTTATGATTTCTTCTTCTGCTTTTTCAATATCATCATATTCTTGCATGCTGTGTCTTCACCCCTCCTCCTCCTTGATCTTCGCTATTTCTTCTTTACTTCTTCTACCTCTACATCTTGAACTCTTTCTTATTGCAAGTATTATATCGAGTATTTTTCTCTTCTTCTTCTGATCCTCTTCTTTTGCTTCTTGTTGCTTCTGTCATTCATACTAATTCATATTCTCGTCTTATTTTTTTTCTTTCCTCTTTTCACGCTCCTGAAAAAATGCGGCAGACGAAAGAACCCGTTTGTGTTGTGTGAGGCAAGCCATAATTCCGCTATTTAAAGCCTGGATTCAGAGATATTGCACAGAAAACTGCATATTTCGCTCTAGTTTTTGTTTTTCTGCATCGTGCGTTCTCTCTCCTCTCTCTTCTCTCTCTGTCATCTCTGCATTCTTACTCTGATCTCGCTCTCTCTCTCCTCTCTCTCTTTCTTTCGTCTTTCTATCTATCTTCTACTTCTCTTACCCTTCCGCTATCTCTATAGTAATCTTTCTGATGTGTGTTATCTTCTGCTCACTCGTTCTCTGGTCTCTTCACTCTCTCCTATTCTCCTCTCTCTCCACTCACTAACATTCAGTTAGGCCCATTTATAACACCCACATCACTCACACAAAAACAGAACCTCATTAACACTTACAGTGACTCGAACCGAAAGCCAGAATTTGCTGGCCCCGTCTGAGGCTAGGCCCCGTCGCGCTGAGTATAGGTCAGAAACGACACACGCAGTAATGAGGTGGACCACTCAAAGCTAGAGTAACACTATTTATAGGAATGGTCTGTTATATCGTCACGCTATAGTGCTATATTGGTACACGCCTTACGCGACTGAAGTAATGGTCATCGTCTTGATGTACCTGTGATAGGGTTCGGAAAATGATATTGGGTGATAGTAGGGAATCGATGGATGACTATGATTAGGTGTATGGGTGAAAGGCAAAGGATCAAAATACTATAGGCAAACTTGCCAGTTTAATTATCGCGAAACACATCTATTGCACATGGAAAAAAAAACACATAGGAATTCTTCCTTTCTTTTTCTTCTCTTTCTTCTTTTATTTTTTCTCCTCTTCCTCCTCCTCCTTTTTCAGTTCCTTCTCCTTCTTCTTTTCTTTCTCCTCTCATCCTAATTGAGATTTATCTCTTATAATTTTCTGATCTCCTCTCTTTCGTTCCTATTCGCGCTTATGGATCTGCTATAATATCTCACTTCTCACCTAACTGCTATATCTATTATGCTTCTTCTCCTACTCTCCTCCTTCATTTGATCCCTAGCACAAGAGATGCTTCATCTTATGTGAGTTTAATATTGGATTCATCTCTCTCTTCTCCACTTATGCAGCTCTCTGTGTCTTATTCCTGAACTCTCTCTTTCTTGATTCATTCTTTCCTTCTCTCATCTCCACGCAGATCCCCTTCTGCCTCTCCTTCTTTTCCTTTCTTCTTCTGTTATTTCTCCATCTCCATCTTCTCCTCTCCTCCTCCTTCCTTTTCCCTTTCTTCTTCTTTCTCTCTCCTCGTCGTATCCCCCTCCGAACTTACGCTTTTCTTTTCGTTGACACAGACCCTGCCACACATCTATACCGTTACAGCATCTTTTTCCTGTCCCCCGAGATCCAGCGGTTACGCGTGTAAATGTTCAAGCAGATACTGTGACGATGTGAGTGGTTGCAATATCAGCTCTCTTACCATCGTCAACTGTGAAGTGTAGGAAGAGAAAGGCGGCAATCGCGAATTATGACACCGTGCAATAATCCACTCGGATGGTGCATAAGTAGTGAGAGGGGCTATGAGGAGAAGAGGAGAAGAGAGAACGGAAGTCGAAAAGAGAGAAGAGAGCCAGAGCAGACTCGACGCTCGAGAAGAGTAAGTAGGGATCGGTCTTCCCTCAATGACCGAGACAGTCTGTTTCCCGGGAGAGTCGGAGGGAGAGAGCGAGAGAGAGAGAGAGAGAGGAGAGCGAGCGGAGTCCGCCGTGACGGCAGAAGGGCAGAGAGGAGACGAGCGGCGCGATCTGATGAGGAGACGACAGAGCAAGCGCGACACATCGGACCGAGCAGGAAGAGCAGAGAGGAGAGAGATCATGAGAGAATGCACAAGAGAGGAGGACGCCGGGAGAGAGAGAGAGAGAGCAGCGAGGAGAGGAGAGAGAGACGAGGAGTAGAGCAGAGAGAGGAAAGGTGAGACCAGAGGGAGGAGACGAGAGGTGAGTTAGAGAGAGAGAGAAATAGATGCGAGGCAGGCAGATGAATGAGAGAGGAGAGGAAAGAATGAGAGACGAACGGAGAGAGACGACGAGCAGGAAAGACCGCGACCGAGAGAGGAAGAAGACGATGAGAGAAAAGAGAGAGAGACGGAGACGAGAGGAGTGCCGAGGAGATGGAATCGGAGAGCAGAGAGGGAGAGAGAGTGAGAGAGAAGGCGGAAGGCCCGAGGAGAGAGAGAGAGAAGGAGATTGAGAGAGAGTGAAGGAATAAGGAGAGATGAGAGAGCCGAAGGCGAGTGCAGGTGAGAAGATAGGCACGATCGAGACGAGAGTGCGAGGAGCGCCTGTAGAGGAACGAGAGGATGAGAGCGAAGAAGGAAGAGAGAGAGGAGAGAGAGAGAGAGAGAGAGAGAGAGAGAGAGAATGAGAGAGAGAGAGGAGAGAGAGAGAGAGAGAGAGAGAGAGAGGAGAAGGAGAGAGAGAGAGAGGAGGAGAGAGAGAGAGAGAAGAGAGAGAAGAAGGAGAGAGAGAGAGAGAGAGAGAGAGAGAGAGAGAGAGAGAGAGAGAGGGAGAGAGAGAGAGAAAGAGAGGAGAAGAGAAAGAGAGGAGAAGAGAAAGAGAGGAGAAGAGAAAGAGAGGAGAAGAGAAAGAGAGA
>NW_028234822.1:10000-18062 GCF_977035675.1 Penaeus japonicus | reverse complement strand
AACTTATATTATAATATGTGTGGGTGTGTGAAATATTTAATATTCCCCCCCCCCCCCTCTCTCTCTTCTCTCTTCTCTTTCTTCCTCTCTCTCTTTTCTCTTCCCCCTCTCCCCTCTCTCCTCTCTCTCTCTCTCTCTCTCTCTCTCTCTCTCTCTCTCTCTTTCTAGGGAAATGTACTATTTCCTTCTCTTACCTTCCGCCTTCCTGTCCACTACTACCTCTCTTCTCTTCCCTCCTTCATATTCTCTCCTCTCTCCTCCTTCCTCCTTCTCCCCCTCCACCCTCCTCTCTCTCTTTCTCCCCCTCCCCCCTTTCCCCCTTCCCCCTCCCTGCTCTCTCCCTCCTCCATCCTCCCACATCTCTCCCTGCTCCCTCCCTCCTCCCTCCACCCCCCTCCCCCTCCCCCCCTCGCCTCGACCTTTCCTTCCGACATTTCGGTCAGTGTTCCGCGGACTTTCTTGGCGCGTCGACCTTTCCTCGCGGCCGGACGGGGAAGACGCTCGGAGGCTTGGCTAAGGGAGGAGGGAGAGGTAGGGAGGGGAGAGGTGGGGGTGGGAGAAGGAGGAGGGAGAGGGGGAAGAGGGGTGGAGGAGGAAGGAGGAGGAGGGAGAGGGAGAAGGGGAAGAGGGTTGGAGGGGGAAGGAGGAGGAGGGAGAGGGGGGAGAGGGTTGGAGGGGGAAGGAGAAGAGGGACAGGGGAAGGAGGAGGGAGGGGGGAAAGGAGGAGGGAGATGGGTGGAGGGTGAAGGTAAGGTGGAGAAGGGTGGAGGAGACTGGAGGGGGGATAGGAGGAGGGAGAGGGTGTAGAGTGAGGAGAGGAGGGAAGGGGTAGAGAGGGAAGGTAAGATGGAGAGGGGTGGAAGGGGAAAGAGGAAGCAAAAGAAGGAAGAAGGGTGGAGGGAAGGAGGAGGAGGAAGGGAAAGGTAGGGAGGAGGGGAAAGGGAGGGAGGAGGGAACTAAGGAAGGGTGGAGGGAAGGAGTAGAACGGAGGAAGGAGAAGAGGAGGAAGAAGGTGGAGAGGGAAGGGATGGACGGAGGAGGGAAAGGAGGAAGAGGAAGAAGGTGTGTGTTTTTTTTTCCCGGGGGGGCATGGGTAGGGAGGAGAAACAGAGAGAAAGCTGAGAGGGGGGGATAGGGAAGGGAGGGAAGAGCAGGGGAGAAAGATACAAGGGGTAGGAAGGGAAGAGCAATCAAAGTGAAAAAAAAGGACAGAGAGTGGAAGAGAGAAATAGGAGAAGACGAAGTGATAAAGCAGAATAAAGAATGAACAGCCAAAAATGGGATGGACAGGATAACAAGAGTAGGTACAAGAGAAGAGAAGTGTCAAGAAAGTGATGGGATGGAAGGAGTATATACAAAGGAGGTGACACAAGGGAGGAGAAAGACAGGGGGGGGGGGGCAGCAGGGGGGTTGAGGGACAGGGGGGGGGGAGGTGACGATCTCACAGGGGAGGGTTTAATTCAACTCCGAGATAAAAAGCGAATACTTGGAACTTTTATTCCCCGCGGCGTCTTGGCCAACTGTGCTTAGGGGGGATTAGGGGAAGGGGGGAGGGGGGAGGGGGGAGACCCATAAAAAGAGGGAGGGGGGAGAGAAAGATTGAGAGAGAGAAAAAGAACGGAGGAAGAAGAAAAGTGGTATTCTAACCTCTATATCTGTCTAACATATCAATATTCATCTAATGGAATATATATCTATTCATCTCTCTCTCTCTCTCTATATATATATATATTTTTTTTTTCTCTCTCTATTTCTATATGCTTATTTCTCTCTCTCTGAATCTTTATCTTTCTTCTGCTGTCTCAATCTCTCTTCAACTCTTTTTCCTTCTCTCTCTATCTCTATCTACTATCTCTCTTTCTCTCTCTCTCTCTCTCTCTCTCTCTCTCTCTCTCTCTCTCTCTCTTTCCCCTCTTTCTCTCTCCTTTTCTCTCTCCCCTTTTCTCTTTCTTTTATATATACATAACACCCCACACACACACATATATATATATATATCCCCACACACACCAACAATATATTATATTTATATATTATATATATATTTATATATATAATATATTTTATATGTTAATAAATTTTATATGTATATATTTTATATATTGTATGTATGTAATATATTATTATATAATTATATTATATAATATTTATTGTATAGCATTATAGAAACACACACCCCCCAAAACACCACACACACACACAACACACACCACCACACACCACTACACACACACACACACCAAACAAATTTATATATATATATATATAATTATTTTATATATTTATTTTAAAATTATTATATAATATTTATATATATATATTAAAATAATATATATTATTTATAATTTTACACACACACATAGCATTTATGTAGTAAATAAATCTAAAAAAACTTTTTCTCACAGGGGAAAAATTTCCACTCTACATAAATATCCTAGCGTCTAGAGATAGTACCCTTTTGAAAACCCTCATTAAGCAAGTCATTTAAACAAATAAGCATTGAACCGTAACGTTTGGGAAGGGAAGACGAGGCAAGAGTATCAATTGAGGTTTCACTTGGTCATAATCTTAATATATGTCACTTCAAGAGCTGAAGTGTGAACACGGGGCCCTCCCCCACGGTCTCGGGCGTTTTGACTCTGGCTTCGTATTCGTGGTCCATTTCTTGGGGTTTTTTATAATCTGTTTTCCCCAGGCGGTGTTCCTTCTAATTAGCATTTAATGGTGGACATTATTGCGGTGCGCCTCTTACGCTCCTTAATTCGGAGGGAAAAATCAGAGGTTTCGGAGCAAGAGTGCGCTTTGCAACGAGAACGCAAAGGGGCTAAATCCCGTGGAGAGGGATGAGAGAATGGACCATGGGCGTGCGGAGGCCAGCGAGCCTTACGCCTTCGCCGTGGCTCATTTGGCAGCTTCCTTGGCGGCTTATCGGCCTCGGAGGAAGAAGGGCCGTCGCGCTGATTGCCGTCGCCGTAGGTCGTGCCACGTCGCCTCGGAGGTCGTGCCACGTCGCCTCGGAGGTCGTGCCACGTCGCCTCGGAGGTCGTGCCACGTCGCCTCGGAGGTCGTGCCACGTCGCCTCGGAGGTCGTGCCACGTCGCCTCGGAGGTCGTGCCACGTCGCCTCGGAGGTCGTGCCACGTCGCCTCGGAGGTCGTGCCACGTCGCCTCGGA
The DNA here is from genome assembly GCF_977035675.1 of Penaeus japonicus. Taxonomy (NCBI): domain Eukaryota; kingdom Metazoa; phylum Arthropoda; class Malacostraca; order Decapoda; family Penaeidae; genus Penaeus; species Penaeus japonicus. The sequence goes on along the minus strand of NW_028234822.1, from coordinate 14,889 downwards.
GGTCGTGCCACGTCGCCTCGGAGGTCGTGCCACGTCGCCTCGGAGGTCGTGCCACGTCGCCTCGTAAATCGCATTAGAAGGCGATGTTGGTGGCCAGCTCTTCCATGCACCTTCCCTTTCCTGTAAATGCATGACTGAATGCGCTGCCGCTGAGGTTTCATCCTTATGAATACGTAGGTATGTGTGCTAGAAAGTATGTTTAATCATATGTACAGAATATGCATATATATGTGTGTGTGTTTGTGTATGTGTATATATATATTATTATATATTTATATATTTTATATATATATCTATATAGATATTTATTAGATATTATTAATAATATATATACATTTATTTCTTTATATTATATATATATATATATATACATATTATTTTTATTAAATATATAAATATTATATATATTATGTATATATGTATATATATGTATATATATATATAAATATATATATTATATATTTATTATTACATATATATATATATATATATATATATATTATATATATTTATATTTATATATATTTTTTACATATATATTTATAAATATTTATAATATATATATATATATTATATATTTTGTTTATATAAATCTTTTATAAATTATATATCTATACACAACAACACACCACACCACACACACACACACACACACACAACACACACACACACACACAAAACACACACACACCACACACACACAACCATATAATATAATTATAATATGTATATATATATATATAGATTATATATATATTTATATAAATATTTATATATATATGTATGTATGTATATATTTGTGTGTATGAATATTATGTGTATATATTTATGTTTATTTATATATATATATTATACTTATATATACATATTATATTATATTTATATTTATATATATATAATATATATATAATATATTTTTTTTGAGTTATTTATACATTTAATATATTAGTAATATAGATAGATAAATGATGGATGAGAGAGATGGTATGGATAGATAGATAGATAGTTAGTTGGTAGGTACATAAATACATATTTAAATATATAGTATACTAGATATTTATATAATATATATATATAATATATATCTATATATACATGTCTATACATACATATATATCTATACATATTTTTTATTATATTATATTATTTATATTATATTTATACTATATATATATTTATATATATTATATATATTTATATTTAGAGAGAGAGAGAGAGAGAGAGAGTGGAGAGAGAGACGAGAGAGAAGAGAGAGAGAGAGAGGTTGAGAGAGAGAGAGAGGTGAGAGAGAGAGCAGAGAGAGAGATGGAAGAGATGAGATAGATGAGAGCAGAGAGAGAGAGAGAGTTGAGAGAGAGAGAGAGGGGGGGGGGGAGAGATAATGTTTCTATATAAATATATATAATATATTATATATATATATTCATATATATAGATATATATGTGCGTATCTTATTATATACTTATATTATATATATAATCTATGAGAAATACTATATATAAACGTATATATAATATATATATATATATATAATATTATATATATAATATATTATATATATATATTATATATATATATTTATATTTAACAGATATATTATATATATATATATATATATATTATACATACATATATATTTACTATATATATTGTTTCATTCTTTTGGCTCTAACTACAGAAAAAGACTATATGAACAGTCTCTAGTCTTACAGAAGGCACACACAATTAACAGTTAAGAATACCAAGGAGGGGTCCTATTTTGGCGTATTTCTTTCACAGAGCGGGTAGGCCCCTCTCTCCACCCTCTCCTACCAACACCCTCTAGGCATTTTAACTGCCTGGGTTGAAGAAGAGAAAAAAGAGGAGAAGCCTTGGGTATCTGGATGGATTTTGGAAGATGTTGCAAGAAAAGAAGTTGGTACTTTTATGACAAACGTACCAAAACATTTAAAATGTTGAAAATGCCACCAAAGTATCATAAAGAAGGTTTTGTGTCTTGCATGAAAGCTGGTATTTGTGTATAAAAAGTAGACAGTCACATGCTATGAACATCGTATGATAAATTAATACTGACAGGGAAAATGTTTGTTCTAAATGAAGAAAGAGCAAAAATTATGAATTATATTATGGAGATATATCATTATACAAATATGTCATCTGTACAAGTATAAATGACCTATAACATCATTAGAATTGTATGGACTATTTAAATAAATATGCAATGATATTTCGTTCTAGTATCTCATTGTTAAGAGTAGGGAACTTTTTTTTTCTTTTTTTTTCTTTTTTTAGAATCATATTAATAGATTTCCTTGTGGTTTGTCATTTTCCTTGTCTGTGTTCGGAAAGGATTCTATGTGGGATTTTCTTTGCGTTTTTCTTTTCAATGTTGAGAGTTCTATCTGCAATTTGAATAACTCACAACCTGTTAGAATATATATGTTGATGAATTTCCACAACACGTCGTTAAATCAAAGTAAGACACCAAGAGTTATGTCATTATTACTGAGAGAGAGAAGAGAAAAAAAAAAAAAAAACGTTAATGGCAACTCGATCCCATGGCCTCGATCCCTGCAATCTCTATGTGGCAATACTGATTGGAGGGATTAATTGGTTCTGCCGTTGCACGTGCAGGATTTAGTTTCGGGCTCAAATGTTAATGCTGCTCTCAGGTTAGAAGGTTTATTTTTTTTGGTTTTATTTTTTTTTTTATTTTTTGTTGGTTTTCCGTATTGTTTTTTTTTATTAAAATCTGACTCTGGATGCTGCAATTGCGCATGCCCACTCGAGACCTGGATAAAAATCTAATCCAGATTTAACTTTTGTTGCACGTGCAGAAGACACCATCAGTATCATCATGTATAATATATCATATTTTCATGTTCGCGACGCTATCTTCGCAAAATCTTTTATGTGTCATTTTCACTTCTTTTTTTTTTTTTTATTCAAAGCGGATTAAAGAGTTATGCAACAAGTAACATGATCAAAAGCGGGATACAAAACAAAAAGAGGTGTGAAAAAAAAAAAGAGGAGAAAAAAAAAAAAAAAAATAAAAAACAAAAAAAAAAAAAAAAAAAAAAAAAAAAAAAAAAAAAAAATATAAAGCATAACCTTTTCCTTTTCTCAGAATATTTCATGATTTTTTTTTTTTTAAAATTTTGCCTTCACGCAAAGAAGAGCTAAAGAAAATTTATATAATAAAAATAAAGCATAATGTTATGCTGAAATCAATTGACATGCAACGAGTGACTATTTGCTAGACTGTTTGTTGCTTTCATTGCAAGGAGGAATATTTTTGTCTTATAATGACCTAAAATTCATTCTAAGGTTCACCGACTGAAACTGATTGGTTTTCGCACACAACTACTCTCGCTCTCTCGCTCTCTCGCTCTCTCTCTCTCTCTCTCTCTCTCTCTCTCTCTCTCTCTCTCTCTCTCTCTCTCTCTCTCTCTCTCTCTCTCTCTCTCTCTTTCTCTTTATGTTTCTCTTTCAATCTCTGTCTATCTCTCTCTCTTTATCTTTATCTCTCTCTTTCAAAATCTCTCTCTCTCACGCTTCTCTCTTTCTATTTATCTCTCTCTTTCAATCTCTTTCTCTCTCTCCGTCTCTCTCTCTCTTTCTCTCTCTCTCTTATTATCTCTCTATCTATCTATCCATCTATCTATCTCTCTCTCTATCTCTTTCTCTCTCTTCATCTTTCTCTTCCAATCTCTCTCTCTCTCTCTCTCTCTCTCTCTCTCTCTCTCTCTCTCTCTCTCTCTCTCTCTCTCTCTCTCTCTCTCTCTCTCTCTCTCTCTCTCTTTTCCCTCTCTCTCTCTTTCCCTTTATCTCTCTCTTTCATTCTTTCTCGCTCTCTCTCTCTTTCTCTCTCTTTCTCTTTCTCTTTCTTTTTATCTCTCTATTTCAATCTCTCTCTCTCTCTCTATCTATCTATCTATCTATCTATCTATCTATCTATCTCTGTGTCTCTCTCTCATTCCATTTTCTTGTCCCTCCCTTCTCCGCCGTTAACTTCCCCCTCTCCCTCTCACTCACTTATCCTCCTCATACCCCCCCCCCGCTTCCCTCAAAAGCGGCGGCGTGAAAAGCAAAGAACCCCCCCCCCCCCCCCCCCCCCCCCCCCCCCCCCACCCACGAGGGCGGAATCGCCAGAAGGAGGCCCCCTTCGCCTACCCCCCCCCCCATTACTCCAAGCCTCCCCCCCTCCATCAAGCCTCCCCCCCCTCCCCCCACGCCCGACCCCCCCCCCCCCACCCCCCCACACCCCCCCCCCCCCACCCCCCCAACCACCCCCACCACCCCCACACCCCCCCCCCCCACCCCCCCCCCCCCCCCACCCCCCCCCCCCAACGCCCGCCAGTGCCATGCGAGAGGCACATAAAATTTCCAAAACTCACCCAAAAACCAATAAAAATAATAATTAAAGGGCGTCTTGTGTCATCAGGTCCCAGCATTCGCTAACAACTAATGATATAATAACCGATAAATCTCTCGGATGAATATTGCAACTGGCGCTTGCAAAGGATGATCACGGGATGCAAATAATCAGCTGTTTGAGCCGTAATGAATCAAAATTGACTTCGCGCCGAGGGCCGGGGCTGGTTGCAACCCCACCTTGTTTGCGTGTTTGTTTGTTTGTTTGTTTGTTTGGCGAACATCTCCCCCCCTCTCCCTACCCACCCCATCCCATCCGTCCCCCTTACTCGAAAAATCGGTGGACGGATTCTTCGGAATTTCAGCCTCTTTTGCATAGCCTTGAAGCGGAAAAGTTGGTAATGTGGAGGGGTGTAGGGGCCGTTTTCTCTTTTTGTCATACTTTACATTCTATTCATCTTGGCGAAAAGCACATTCTTAGCCATTCACAGAGGTATACACTCAGGCTCACACG
>NW_028234822.1:0-2500 GCF_977035675.1 Penaeus japonicus | reverse complement strand
GCTTACCACGATTCTCCTCTGACACAACATTCTCACCCGGACTCTCTTCTCCATACAAAAATCGATAATCTGGCAACCTCTATGTTTTCTCTCTCTCTCTTTTTTCTTCACTCTCCTATTTTCTCTACTCTCTCATTCTCTCTATTTCTCACTCTCTATTTCTCACTCTCATCTCTCTCTCTCTCTCTCCTCGCGTCTTCGTTCTCCTCCTCTCTCATAAGCATTACTACTCCTCCATTTCTTCTCTCTCTCCTCTCCTCTCTCTATCTCCTTCTTCTCTCTCTCCTCTCTTTTCTTTCTCAAGCTTGTGTTTTTTTTTTTTTCTAACTTTTTTTTCTCTCTCTCCCCTCTCTTCAATCACTTTTTCTAGTTTCTCTGCTCCCCCCTGCTCTCTCTCTCTCTCTACTAACTCTCTCTCTCCTCCTCTCCTCTCTCATCGTCCTCATCTCTCTCTCTCTCTCCTACTCTCTCTATGCCTTCAAACTCCCAACCCTATCCCTCTCCTTTCTCTTTCTCGCTCTCCTCTGATCTCTCTTTCTTTTCTTTTCTCAAGCTCTGTGTTTCTCTAAACTTTTTTTCTCTTCTCTTCCCTCTCTAGTCTATCACTTTTTTCTAACTCTCTCTCTCCTCCTCTCTCTCTCCTCTCTCTCTTCTTCTCTCCTCTCTCTCTCTCGCTCCTCTCCCTCTCACTTCTCTTTCTCTCTCTCTTCTCTCTCTCTCTCTCTCCCTCCATCCTCTTCTCTCCTCCCTCCTCTCTCTCTCTCTCGTCTTCCATGGCCTCTCTCTCTCTCTTCTCTCTCTTTTTTCTCTCTTTTTTATCTCTTCGCTTTCCTACCTTCCATCTTCATTATCAGAAAGCTACCTCACCTTCCCCCCCCCTCCCCCTCAAGGTCAGCAGGTAAAACAGGTCGTTATCATGTAAGTTGCGCCAAGTATCGCCCAGGAAGGTAGTAGATGCCCTGTCCGATTGGCCGAGTGATAGCGAGCGAAACCACGTCCCCAGACGCGAGCGAGCAAGCGCCTCCCCGCTGCTGGAGTTCGTGCTGGAGTTTGTTCGAGTGGATGTGTTTGTTGGTGTTTGTGGGTGTTGAGGGTGTTTGTGTGTGTGTGTTTATGTAGAGAAGGGAGGTGGGGGGGATAGAGGAGAGGGGAGGAGAGAGAGGAGGGAGAGGAGAGAGGGAGAGGAGAGAGGGAGAGGAGAGAGACAGAGAGAGAGAGAGAGAGAGAGAGAGAGAGAGAGAGAGAGAGAGAGAGAGAGAGAGAGACAGAGACAGAGAGAGAGAGGAAGATAGAGGGGGAAGTGGGGTGGCATATAAATGTAAACACGCTTATTCAATCGCTTTCCTAAGGCTTTCTCAAAATCATCTTGTTCCTAAGAATCATCACAGTAACTCCCATTCATAACGTGCATGATGCGTTATTCAAATACTGTTACTGAAGGCGACAATCGTCTCAGTTTATGACTTTGAAGGGTTCATTATACGAGAAAAGGTTTCTCTTCTGCCTACTTAGAGAAGAGTCACAGCATTGCTATAGTAAAAAGTTTATCAGCCCAGTTTTTCAACTCTGCAAGATCCTTCGCGGTTGACAAGCTCACTGAATCCTGCTATTAAGTGTGATAAAGCCTCTATGCTCTCTCACTACCTCTTAAACACTGCCATCTCTCCTCAAGGTAGAGCCTCTCCCCAAAGCCTGTTATCTTAATATTACTCCACATCCTTTTTTTCAAAGTAGTTTCTCGTTACTCAAAGAGATGATCTTTATGGTCTGGATTCTGCACTTCTCTTTCTGAACTACTTTTTCTGTCTCTCTTCCTTGTGCCGTTTATGTATCCATTAATCATCAAAATGATTGATAGAGAAAATTAATAAAAAATTATTAAAAGAGATCCCTTAAAAAAAAAACAAAAAAAAACAAAGGAACATCAGCAAAAACAAAGCACCATCACCCAAACAAACGCAAAAAATCTACGGCACGCGCAAGCAACCCAGCGACCGAAATCAAGAATAAAACTTAGATATTAATGGACAGAGAGAGAGAGAGAGTCAATTGCAGCCAATGGAAGTGATACGATCTCGAGTTTCCTTTGACATTAAGGGAGTTAGCTTGTCTCGTTCAGCTTAATTGCCCCCCCATTAAGAACAGTGATCTCACCTGCTATCGCCCTCGGTTGAAGGGGGAAAGAAGCAGACTTTTAGACAGCCCTTATGGCATCGGGCGATCAATCATGTCGGGAGTAGAGGCATCGCAGCGAGGAAGGGCGTGGGGGCGCACGGAGCGGTGGAGGGTGGGGGTGGGGTGGTGGGGGGGGGGGGGGAGTGGCGAAGCGGGTGTGTGTGTGTGTGTTTGTTTGTGTGTGTGTGTGTGTGTGTGTGTGTGTGTTTGTTTCATTATAATGAAAATGATGATAATGATGATGATAATGATAATGATGATGATAATAATAATGATAATGATGATAACAACAATAATGATAATGATGATAACAATAATGATAATA
>NW_028234821.1:5000-9511 GCF_977035675.1 Penaeus japonicus | reverse complement strand
ACTCCTATGCAAGTATATCTATCCTACCCCCCCACCTCCACCCCCTCCCCCCGCCCTCCCGCGTTCCTCTAACCCTTCGAAATACACTCCTTATGGAAGTATATCTATCCTACCCTCCCCCCCCACCTCCATCCCCCCCACCCCGCCCCCCCGCGTTCCTCTAACCCTTCGAAATACACTCCTTATGGAAGTATATCTATCCTACCCCCCCCCCCCCCCTTATGGAAGTCTCAGGAAACTCCAGACGGTGGCTGTCGTCGGCGGAAACTCAGACGCAAAATACGTGTTGGGGGAACTTCCGGCTTAACTCTCGTGTATCTTACGGGGGGGGGGTAAGGGGTGTGTGGTAAGGGGTGGTGGGGTGGGCGGGGAGGGGTGTGTGGTAAGGGGTGTGTGGTAAGGGGTGGTGGGGTGGGCGGGGAGGGGTGCGTGGTAAGGGGTGTGTGGTAAGGGGTGTGGTGGGGCGGGCGGGGAGGGGTGTGTGGTAAGGGGTGTGTGGTAAGGGGTGGTGGGGTGGGCGGGGAGGGGTGTGTGGTAAGGGGTGTGTGGTAAGGGGTGGTGGGGTGGGCGGGGAGGGGTGTGTGGTAAGGGGCGGGGAGGGGTGTGGAGGGGGGTGGGGGGTGGGGTAGGTTGGAGGAAGATGGGGGGATGAAGGGGGAGGAGGGCGAGAGGGCGAGGCTGAGAGGGGGAGGAGGAGGGGATAAGAGAGGGGGTAGGAGAGGGTGAGGAGGATGGGGAGGGTGGGGGTAGGAGAGGGGGTAGGAGAGAGGGAGGGTGGGGGTAGGAGAGGGGGTAGGAGAGGGGGTAGGAGAGGGGGGTAGGAAGGGGTAGGAGAGGGGATAGGAGAGGGGGAGAGGGGGTAGGAGAGAGGGAGGGTGGGGATAGGAGAGGGGGTAGGTGAGGGGATAGGAGAGGGGATAGGAGAGGGGATAGGAGAGGGGGTAGGAGAGGGGATAGGAGAGGGTGATGGTGGAGGTTGGATGGTGGAAGAGGTAGAAGGGGAGAAGAGGGGGTGGAGGGTGGGAGGGACGGATGGAAGAAGAGATGGAGGAGTGGGTGGATGGAGGGGAGGATGAAGGAAGAGAGGGAGGAGAGGGGGAGGAGGGTGGTGGGGGGCAAGATGGAGGAAGGCGGGGAGGGAAGGCATGTGGGTAGGGGAGGGGTGAAGAGAGAGAGAGAGAGAGAGAGAGAGAAAGAGGAAGAGAAGGAAATGGGAAGAGGAAAGAGAGGGAAAGGGAGGGTGAGAGTGAGGGGGAGGGGAGGGAGGGCACGTGGGTAGGGGAGGGGTGAAGAGAGAGAGAGAGAGAGAGAGAAAGAGGAAGAGAAGGAAATGGGAAGAGGAAAGAGGGGGAAGGGGGAGGGGAGGGGAGGGCACGTGGGTAGGGGAGGGGTGAAGGGAGAGAGAGAGAGAGAGAGAGAAAGAGGAAGAGAAGGAAATGGGGAGAGGAAAGAGGGGGAAGGGGTAAGGGGAGGGAGAGGGGAGGAGGGTTGAAAGTTTGAAGCGAATTCCGGACACAAATAAATTCGCAGCGTCCGCGTGGAGGGATGGGTTGGAAGCGACTCGATTATGTATGACTCGGGGAGGAGGAGGAGGAGGAGGAGGAGGAGGAGGAGGAGGAGGAGGAGGAGGAGGAGGAGGAGGGAGGGAGGGAGGGAGGGAGGGAGGGAGCGGGTGGGGTCCGTCACCTTCCCAACTCTCTCTCTCTCTCTCTCTCTCTCTCTCTCTCTCTCTCTCTCTCCTTTTCCCTCTTTCTCTCTCTCTCTCTTTTTCTCTTTCTCTCTCACACTTTTCTTCTCTCTCTCTTTTTCTCTCACTCTTTTCTTCTCTCTCCCTCATCTTTTCTCTCTCATCCTAACACTTATTTTTTATTATCTTTGCATTTTCTCTTATTTTCTCCTTCTCTCTAACATTTCTTTCTCTCTCACTCTTTTTCTCTCTCCTTCTCTCGCTTCGATGTCCCTCTCTCTACCTCTTCTTTTTTCTCTCTCTCTTCCTTTTTATCTCTCTATCACTTCTCTTTTTATTTCTCTCTCGCTAACTCCTGTCTCTGGTAATTACGAATTTCAAATCACGATTTATCAACGAAAAAAAAAAAAAAACACGAAAAGATAAGGAATGAAAAATAATTCTGGAAATTGCAGCGTAAGCTATCCTGTTACCAGTTGTTGAAGAGACGCTTTGGTCATCGTGTTGATATACAGGGCAGTGGATTATTGACACACACACACGCACGCACACGCACACGCACACGCGAAACATGCACATGCACATGCACACGCACACGCACACGCGAAACATGCACACGCACACGCACACGCACATGCACACGCACATTGCACTCTGCACCATGTGCGCACACACACAACACAACCGCGCGAGAATTTATGACAATGTAAATGCTTTAAAAGTTTTCGCAAACACAATTAATGAGTAACATATGCAAAATTATACTTAGAATATATATATATATATAATATATATATATATGCGTAATATATATAAATATATGCGATATATATATATATATATATAATATATAGAGAGAGAAGAGAGAGAGAGAGAGAGAGAGAGAGAGAGAGAGAGAGAGAGAGAGAGAGAGAGAGAGAGAGAGAGAGAGAGAGAGAGAGAGAGAGAGAGAGAGAGAGAGAGAGAGAGAGAGAGAGAGAGGTGGATAGATAGATATGTAGATATAGAGTGAGAGCTAGAAAGAGAGAGAAAGAGAGAGCTAGAAAGAGAGAGAGAAATAGAAATAGAGAATTTGAGAGAAAAAGAGAGAAAGAAAAAGAGAGAGAGATGGAGAGAAAGAGAGAGCTCCCTCCGCGCGAGCGGGAGCGTTTCCTGCTCTTTTCGGACTTTCTCCCTTTCTTTCTTCTGTCTCTCCTCTCTCTTTTGCCTCCTTCCTTTCTCTCTCTCTCTCTCATTTCCTCTCCCTTCTTTCTGCGATTATCGCTCTCTCTCTCTCTTTCGTCTTTCTCTCTTTCTTCCTCTCTCTCTCTCATTCACTCCATCTCTCTACCTCTCCTCTCTCAATCCGCGCGCCTCTCTTCTCAGATCTTTCTCCGAATACTCTCTCTCACCTTCTCATCTCCTCTCCTCTCTTAAGAAGCTATATCATCCCACCTGTCCATCTCATCATCCCCCCTCCTTTCCTTCCTCCATCTCCACCACTATTCCTCCCTCACCTATTCAGGAGATTTATACAACTAACATTTATGATAAAGAGAATAAAAATATGAAGAAATAAATACCCTCCCTCCACCTTCATCTATGTGATCCTAATCGTCTTCCACTCTTACAGCCAACCTTTTATTTATTTATTTATTCATTTATTTATTTATTATTTTTAATTTTGACTTACACTGCCTCTCATGAGTGTCTCCCTCCCCCTCTAATTGATTGAGACTAATCCCCGATTTCGTCACATCATCCATGCCCAGCGAAGTGCCTTATTTATCTATCCATATTATCAATTTTATGATCCGATTCCACCCACTAATTGCCAGCTTGCGCAACGCCCTTCGTATAACCTCTTAGTCACTCTTAGAGTCTCTAATGATCTTGTATCCAATTATAAAACTTGTTCCTTGTCACCCAGGTAACACTTGTTTTTTATTTTTTATTTTATTTTATTTTATTTTTTCTTAAGAATGTAGTTATTATTTTAAGTGCTTGGGTCTTGTTTCTCTCTTTCTATCTCTTTCTTTCTTTCTTTCTTTTTCTCTTTATTTATTTCTGTCTTTCTTTCTCTTTCTTTCTTTCTCTCTGTCTCTCTCTCTCTCTCTCTCTCTCTCTCTTTCTGGCTCTCTGTCTCTCTGGCTCTCTCTCTCTCTCTTTCTGTATCTCTCTCTCTGTCTATCTGTCTCTCTCTCTCCTTTTCTCTCTCTCTCTCTCTCTCTCTCTCCTAATCCTCTCCTTGTCCCTCTTCGGGGAGAGATCTCTCTCCTCTCGAGCTCATTCATCTCCTCTCTCTCTATTCCTCGCCTCTCTCTCTCTCTCTCTCTCTCTCTCTCTTTCTCTCTCTCTCTGATAATATTGATAATGATCGGTGATAATAATAGTAAAAAGAATGATAATAATAATGATAATGATTTGATAGCAAAAGTAGCAATGATAATAACGATTATAGTCAAAGATAACAATAATCCGTGGGGGGGTAGGGGGGGTGTGGATAGGGTATTTAGGAGGCGCCAAACACCGAAGTTAGATAATATATTAAAGGTCTTTTTTTCAACACTATGGAAGCGAAACATATTTTGATTCTTATTTAATTAAACTCTCAAAAAATATATATATACACATCGTGCTTACTCCTTCATCCTCCGCTAATAGTAATGATAATTAAGATGAAATTAACAATAAAGAAAAAAAAAAATAGGATAAACGAAAAAAAAAAAAAAAAAAAAGATGAAAATAAAGGCTTCATAAAAAGTCAGCCTCAATTTCCCTTGAGCGCCCAATATAGCCAGAACCATCTGCATATCCCGGCAGGTGGTTTCCTTGTCCAAAGTAA
>NW_028234820.1:15000-20000 GCF_977035675.1 Penaeus japonicus | reverse complement strand
GCTTCTTTTTTTTGCAACCAAAGCCGTTCGTGCTAAACGCTCACAGAAAGAATAAATGAAAGCGGAAGAATGCATTGTATCCTATGAATAATTGATAGTTCGTGCGAGAAGGGAACTGAATATGAGAAGTAGGTTTGAAAGGATGAATGGTACAGGTGCTTTTAATGTGACATTTGGTGTCTGCGAGAAGTATGGAACCGAGGAATATGGAACACATGGGAAATGTGATGAGAAAGGAGAGACAGTGCAATAATATGGTAGTCGACAAGATTATGGAAATGTTTTTTTCTTCTGATGACAGTAAATGTGAAACTACTGTAAGTACGGTATGGAATAGAATCATATCCTTTAAAAGAATAAAAAGGATATATGATATGATTATGGGTGAATGATGTGAATCTAAACCGATTCAACCATACATTAAGCCCGAGATTCCATTAACTAGATTCGATCCCTTTACATCAACCGGGGTCTACAGTCGAGGCGCGAAACGCTAAAAATCTGAACTGCAGGTTGAAATGTTTAAACAGTCCCCTAGACTGAACAATGCGACTCCGTAAATAAGTAATGAGGAGAATAAACATGAACAAAATCGGAAATACAATAACACGTGAACACAAATAAACGGAAAGACGACCTTTTTGTCTTTGTTGTTGTTGTTTTTTGTTGTTCATGAAAAACGCCAGGATTTCTTCTCTCTCTATTATCTTGGCTGTTATTTCGTCTCGTCGAGATTAATAATACGAAAGATTACAACAACCCATGTTATAATAATACACTTATACCCTTCTTTAACACTCTAACATCCCTCTCCTCACTCTACACTAACTATACTTTTTACTACACTCTTACTGTACTTCACATCTAACACTTACTACCCTCTACACTTCTCAACTTCTTTTTCTCTCCCCCCTCACTTCTCTCACTCTCTCTCCCCTCCTCTCTCCTCTCTTCTCATCATCCTTCTCTCCTCTCTCTCCCTCTTCTCTCTCCATCTCTCTTCTCTCTCCCTCTCCTCTCCTCCTCTTCTCTCTTCTCTCTCTCTCTCTCTCTCTCTCTCTCTCTCCACCCCCTACCCCTACTCCTCCCCTCCTCCTCCCCTCAGAGAGACAATATCTTTTACAATGGCAACGTCGGTATGCCTTCCCCCTTTCCCTCCTCCCCCCTCCCCTGTTATTCCCCCTTCGTGCCATGAAAACAGGACGGTGGTGGTGATGATGGGATGGGTGGGAGGGGGGGGGGGCGTAAAAGCTTATGCTATTTGCGAAAGACTTTTTATCCGCAAGATCGCTCATTCTTCTATTGTGTGATGAATGAAAAGTCTTGTCGCCTTGGCTATAGTGTTGGTGGTTCGTGGGAACAACGAGGAACGAACTATGCAAAAACAAAAATGTTTGTTATTGTTGTTTGTTATTATCATTAGCTTTATTGTTTTTATGGTCAATTGTTATTATTGTGATTATTATATATTATTGTGATTAATTGTTTCTTCTTTTCTCCTGAATCATTGTTTTATCACTCTGCGATTGTTTTATTATCATTATCATTTATTATCATTATCATTTATTATTATTATTATTTATTATTATTATTATTACTCCTGTTGTTTTTCATCATAACTATTATCATTTTGATTATTATTATTACTATTTTACATCATCATTAATATTATCATCATTATCATTGTGATTATTATCATTGCTATATTACCAGTAATATCACCATCATCATCATTATCATTATTATCATTATCATCAGTGTTAATCTCATTATCATTAATTACCTTTAATTTTGAAAAAAAAATCAGTGAAGAAAATTCTCGTCTGAATATAGACTGACACTCGATAGATAGAATATAAATAATGTGGGTTTACTGACTGATAGACAGAGAGATAGATATATGCAAAGTAGCGGGAGATTCAATGTTTGATAAGCATGTATATGGATATAATGGATGAATAAGTTAAATGGATAAACAGATATAGAGTGAAGAGGAACATCAGTTTAATCCAGATATTTGGATGGAGATACAAGCGATTCAATAAGTCCATTTCTTGTTCCACCTCTTCTCTCCTGCTCACCCTTCTCTCTCTTTTCTCTCACTCTCTTTCCTCCGTACTTCCTTTCTCTCCTCTCCTCTCTCCTCTCTCCTCGTTTTCTCTTTCTCTTTCCTCTCTCTCTCCTCTCTCTCTTTCTCTTTTTCTCTTTCTCTCTCTCTCCTCCTCTCTTCTCTGCTCTCTCTAAATCTAATCTACTATCTTATCGATCTATCTATCTATTCATTTATTTTTTTCTGTTTCCTCTTCTCTCTCACTCCAACCCTCTTTCATCTTTCTTTCTCTCTCCTCTCTCATCTTCATTTCAAACTCTTTCTCACCTCCACCTCTCAACCTCTCTCCTCTCTCTCATTCTCTCTTCTGTCTCTCTCCTCATTCTCTCTCTTTCTCCCTCCTCTCCCTCTCACTCTCTCTCTCCTCTCTTTCCTCTCACTCTCTCCTCTCCTCTCTCTAATGACCCCGGTAATAAAGAGATTAAGGAAGAAGTGTTAAATAAAATACGAAAAGTTATATTAATGAATATAATGACAGCAGTGAAGAGATGAACCGATAGTAGCAGTGAAAAATGGTACAGCAATACCAACTCTCTCCTGTAATGTTGATAGTATCAGTAGGGGGATGATGGTGATTTTGGCAATAATGTTATCCATTCCCTCCATATGCAAAAGGCATATACATACATGCAGTCATAAAGCCAAAGAGTAATATATCCGCACTTACACGCACGCACACTTATGTGAGTTGTGTGTGTGTGTGAGTGAGTGGTGTGTGTTTGGTGGTGTGTGTTGTGTATTAATATATAATAGTATATATATTATATAATATATATATATATATATATATTATATATATATAATAATATAACACAACACACACCCACACACACACACACACACACACACACACACACACACATATAAATAATAAATTAAATAATATATAATAATATATATATTATATATAATAATAAAATATATATATATATATAAAGAGTACTGAATGATGAAACAATAAATAGGCCACCGTTATTAAACCTTGTGTATGTTTTAAGACAATTTTCATAAAAACTAATCGTGCTTAGTGACTAACAAAACACAAACTACATAACAATAACTTCTAGAAAACGTGATCGGCGATGTTCAGACAAAAAAAAAATAAATAAATAAATAAAATAAAATAATAATGATAAAAAAACAGTAATAATAATAATGATAATGATAAAATAAAATAGATTCTACTTCAGTTAAGAAGACCGACATAGTTCCTGATCTGGAGACTTCAACATCGATACACACACACGCACACAACAACGATCTCAACTCACCTAAATACACGCATAAATAAAATAAAAAAAACGATACACTCTACTACAAGACATAACAAATAAACAAATGAACAAAGAAATTAACCCCCCCCCCCAAAAAAAAAAAAAAAAAAAAAAAAAAAAAAAAAAAAAAAAAACCAGAACCTTCTTGATCCGACTTTAGTAAATCAATCCCTTTTAACCTAATCCATGACCATTTCTTGGCGGATATTGGTTGCCGTGTTTTCCCGCGACCAAGTGGCATCCACCCCAAAAAGAGAACTAAACAACAGGACAACTTTGAAGGAGAGAAAAAACGAAGAAGAAAGGGAATGAGATTGAAGAGAAGGTAATGGAGGGAAAGGGACAAGGGCGATCAGAAGATGGAATATGTGTAGGAGGAAAAAGGAACACGGATGATTCGAAAGATGGAAAAAAGTGGAGGAAAAAGGGACATGGATGATAAGAAAAAATGGAAATTATTGGAGGAAAAGGACAAAGCGAATAAGAAGAATTGAATAAGTGGAGGAAAAAGGGAACAAAGTGAATAAGAAGGAAAGAATTATTGGAGGAAAAATAGGGATGATTTTGTTGTTGGATTATTTTTTTCCTTCTTTCCTTGGTTATTTTCGTTCTTCTATCGATATGTTTTATTTTTGATTTTGATTTGGTTATCCTTGGGGGATGACCTTCTTGTTTGTTTTGCTTTGTTTGTATTTGTTTTGTTTGTTTTAATGGAGATTGGTTTTACAAATAATCGATTATTGTGGAAATGTCTTTTCCTATTTACTCTGAAGGAGAATAATAAACGCTAAATATCCACTCTAGCTCCCTCGTGTCTAATTTTCTTAAAGAATAAACTTGTCATGAAAATAGTGAAAAGCTTGATAAAAACCAGAATGAATGAAAGTGAAACAAAAATTAATATCTTGACAAACAACCAAAAAGTGTTTGTGTCTTTTTTTCAATTAATGATTGCCATACCTTTTTTAGCGGTTACTTCTTTTTAAATTGTATTACGGATGTTTTGATAAAAAGGAGGCTTTTAAAAAAATATCAATTTTAAAATTGAATAAGAAATACATAAAAAAAAAAATAATCCTTGCATGAATAAAAATGTGGGGGGGTATATGCAGGGTACTGTAAAAAAGAAACTGATTTTTCCAAGACGAGTATAATGAAGTTTTCATTGCTTTTTCTATTCCTTTTGTGAATCTCAAAAATACTTAAAAGAATATACCATAAAATGAAAGGAAGTGTCCTGTACTACACATACATCCATTCATACATCTATAAATATATATATATATGTTATATATATATCTATATCTATATATATATATATATATTATATAAATAATATATAATATAAATATAATATATATATATATATATATACACAAACACACAACACACAACACAACACACAATAAAACACACCAACACACACAACACACACACACACACACATACACACCCTCACACGCACACACCACAACACACACATATATAATAGATAATATAAATCACTATATATATATATAATAATAATATAAATATAAATATACACACACAACCACAACACAAACACACACACACAGCTACACACACAGCAAAGCACACAACCATATAATATTATA
>NW_028234820.1:0-2500 GCF_977035675.1 Penaeus japonicus | reverse complement strand
CGTGTGCGTGTCCGTGTGCGTGTCCGTGTGGTCCCTCACCTCGACGAAGGTCTGAATGACAACAGTGAGGAGCAGGTTAATGAGGACCCAAGAGTTGCAGATGATGAACACGAAGAACATGATGGTGACTAACATACTGATCTCGTTGATCTCATCGAACTGGAACTTGCCTGAAGAACAAATGAGAAACATGAGAGGAGAGATAGAACTGAAGAAGAATAGAGGGAGAATGTTATGAGAGAGAGAGAGAGAAAGAACAGGAGGAAGAACAGAAGGAGAATGTTAAGAGAGAGAGAGAGAGAACAGGAGGAAGAACAGAAGGAGAATGTTAAGAGAGAGAGAGAGAGAGAACAGGAGGAAGAACAGAGGGAGAATGTTAAGAGAGAGAGAGAGAAAGAACAGGAGGAAGAACAGAGGGAGAATGTTAAGAGAGAGAGAGAGAAAGAACAGGAGGAAGAACAGAGGGAGAATGTTAAGAGAGAGAGAGAGAAAGAACAGGAGGAAGAACAACGGGAGAATGTTAAGAGAGAGAGAGAGAGAAAGAACAGGAGGAAGAACAGAGGGAGAATGTTAAGAGAGAGAGAGAGAAAGAACAGGAGGAAGAACAGAGGGAGAATGTTAAGAGAGAGAGAGAGAGAAAGAACAGGAGGAAGAACAGAGGGAGAAATGTTAAGAGAGAGAGAGAGAAAGAACAGGAGGAAGAACAGAGGGAGAATGTTAAGAGAGAGAGAGAGAAAGAACAGGAGGAAGAACAGAGGGAGAATGTTAAGAGAGAGAGAGAGAGAGAAAGAACAGGAGGAAGAACAGAGGGAGAATGTTAAGAGAGAGAGAGAGAAAGAACAGGAGGAAGAACAGAGGGAGAATGTTAAGAGAGAGAGAGAAAGAACAGGAGGAAGAACAGAGGGAGAATGTTAAGAGAGAGAGAGAGAAAGAACAGGAGGAAGAACAGAGGGAGAATGTTAAGAGAGAGAGAGAGAAAGAACAGGAGGAAGAACAGAGGGAGAATGTTAAGAGAGAGAGAGAGAGAAAGAAAAAAGGAAGAAAAAAAAGAGGAAAAAAAGAGAGAGAGATGTTAAGAGAGAGAGAGAGAAAGAACAGGAGGAAGAACAGAGGGAGAATGTTAAGAGAGAGAGAGAGAAAGAACAGGAGGAAGAACAGAGGGAGAAATGTTAAGAGAGAGAGAGAGAAAGAACAGGAGGAAGAACAGAGGGAGAATGTTAAGAGAGAGAGAGAGAAAGAACAGGAGGAAGAACAACGGGAGAATGTTAAGAGAGAGAGAGAGAAAGAACAGGAGGAAGAACAGAGGGAGAATGTTAAGAGAGAGAGAGAGAAAGAACAGGAGGAAGAACAGAGGGAGAATGTTAAGAGAGAGAGAGAGAAAGAACAGGAGGAAGAACAGAGGGAGAATGTTAAGAGAGAGAGAGAGAAAGAACAGGAGGAAGAACAGAGGGAGAATGTTAAGAGAGAGAGAGAGAAAGAACAGGAGGAAGAACAACGGGAGAATGTTAAGAGAGAGAGAGAGAGAAAGAACAGGAGGAAGAACAGAGGGAGAATGTTAAGAGAGAGAGAAATTAAACGAAGAATAACAAGGAGAATGTAATAAAGAGAGAGAAAGATCAGGAAGAACAACGGAAAATGTTAAGAGAGAGATGAGAGGAAAGAACAGGAGAAAGGACAGAGGGAGAATGTTAAGAGAGAGAGAGAGAGAAAAAGAACAGAGAGGAAGAGAACAACGTTGAGAATGTTAAAGAGAGAGGAAAGAACAGAGGGAAAACAAGGGAGAAATTTAAAAGGATAGAAAAGAGAGAAAAGAACAGGAGGGAAGAACAGAGGGAGTAATGTTAAACTGGGTTTTTTTTTTAGAGAAGATCTCTAGAACAGGAAAGAACAGAGGAGGATTGTTAAAGAGAAGAAAAGAACAAGGAAGATCAGAGAGATGAATGTTCATGAGAGAGAGAGATCGAAGAGAGAAAGCCCAGAAAGGAAGAACAGAGGGGAGTAATGTTATTAAGAGAGAGAGAGAGAGAAAGAACAGGAGGAAGAACAGAGGGAGAATGTTAAGAGAGAGAGAGAAAGAACAGGAGGAAGAACAGAGGGAGAATGATAAGAAGAAAGAGAAAGAAACAGAGGAAGAACAAAGAAATGTTAAAAAGTGAGAAAAAACACAGGAGTGAAGAACAGAAGAGATGTTTAGAGAGAGGAGAGAGAAAGAACAGGAGGATGAACAGAGACAATGTTAAGAGAAGAAATGAAAACGAAAGAACAGAGGAGAGTTTAAGTGTAGAGAAAAACAGGTGGATGAAAGAGGAAATGTTAAGAAGAGATGGAGAAAGAAGAAGAACAGAGGGAGAATGTTAAGAGAGAGAGAGAGAAAGAACAGGAGGAAGAACAGAGGGAGAATGTTAAGAGAGAGAGAGAGAGAAAGAACAGGAGGAAGAACAGAGGGAGAATGTTAAGAGAGAGAGAGAGAGAAAGAACAGGAGGAAGAACAGAGGGAGAA
>NW_028234819.1:0-5000 GCF_977035675.1 Penaeus japonicus | reverse complement strand
CACACACCACACACCACACACACACACACACCAGCTCTCTTCTCTCTCCTCTCTCTTCTCACGCACACTTGAACCCAAACAACAACAACAACTGCAACAACAAAACTAAACAAACATGTGCGTGCAGTGCCGTTGGGAGGATAGATCTGTATGTACTTATTATGCATTAAGTTTCTTGTCCAGTCAGCCCAACATGGAAAAGGGACACGTAACGTTTACATCTCGGTTAATAGAAATTATCGAATGAATACGTGGGAATTGTGGTTTTATAGTAGTTTTTCTTCGGGTATATCGTAAATCTTTTTAATTTTGGCAATAAGTGGTACTTTCTGAATTATAAATCATAGGAAGTCTTAACCTTACATCCACTTTTTAGTGTGTGTGTAATGCTTGTTGATTGTATCAATAATGACAATTCCTATAAACAATTAAGTAGTAGATGACGAAGGAGAAGAGAAAGCAAATTACATGATAACAATGATAATTATGATAAAGATGATATGATGGAAGAGGAGGGAAGGAGAAGCGGGGAAAGATAAGGAAGATAAGAAGTGCCCTTTACCAGCCTCTTATTTCAGATAAGCATCCTGCCCCGCCGGAGGAGCGGGAACCTTGTGCCTCGGGAGTTGCGGAGTAGCGACGACCTTGGGGGGCACCGTTTTTAGAGTGTGGCACCAGGTGACAGGTTCTCATCCTCCTCTTCTCTCCTCGTCTCCTCCGGATCTCTCCCCCTCCCCCCTCCGCCTCCTCCTCCCTTCCTCCCTCTTACCTTCTCTCCTCCTCTTCTCGCCCTCCGGCTCTCCTCCTCCCCCTCCGTTCTCTCCTCAACCTCCTTTCCTCACTCCCACCTCCCTTTTCCCCCCTCCTACTCATTTCCTCCCTCCTCGCCCCCATCCGGTTTCCCCCTCAACCCTCCATCCGTGACAGATTCTCTTCCTCCTCCTCCCTTCCTCCCTCCTCCACCCTTCCTCCCTCCTCCTCCCTTCCTCCCTCCACCTCCCTTCCTCCCACTTCCTCCTCCTCTTCCTCGCCCTCCGGCTTCTCCCCCTCCCCCTCCTCCTCCCTTCCTCCCTCTTCCTCCCTCCTCCTCCTCCTCCTCCTCCCTTCCTCACTCCCTCTCCCTTCTCCCACCTCCTCCCTTCCTCCCTCCACCTTCCTTATCCCTCCTCCTCTCCTCCTCCTTCCTCCTCCTTCTCTTCCCCATTCCTTCGTTCAGATGCCTTCATATGGCCTTAATTTTGAGTATGTTAACTTGGCGTACGTGCTAATTACTTCTAAAATCCAATTATTTTGAGTTTTTTCTCGAAGACGTATGGAGGAAAAAGAAGAAATGAAGGAAATACGGAAAGAGAGAAGGAGCGGGAGAGGGAAGAAAAGATGGAGAAAGGGGGGAGAAGAAAAAAAAAAAAAAAGGGGAAAAGAGAAAGAGAGAAAAAAAAAGGCCAAAAATCTAAGGATAAAAAAAATACGGAGAGAGAAAAAAAAAAAAAAAAAAAGGAAAGAAAAAGAAGAAATAAAAAAAAAAGACGATAAGGAGGAGGAGGGGAAAAGGAAGAAGAGGAGGAGGAGGAGAAGAAGAAGAGGAGGGGAGGGGGAAAGGGGGAAGGGAAAAGGAAGAGGAAAAGGGTAAATGCCCCGGGTTGGCGAAAGCCCCATTGCCCAAGGAAGAACAAAACAGACCCCCAATTAAAAGGGTTTTTTCCCTGTGGCCATAGACATTCCCAATTGCATTTGGAAAACAGAAAAACGAGAACATTTTTAAAAAGTCCCATCAAAGAAGTCAGATAAAATTTCCCGGGCCCCATATGTTTTTATTTTCTTTTTTTAAAAAACAATCGTTTTTTTTTCTAATTGTTCCAGAACACATCACCCAATCAACTTTACTTTTTTTTTTTTTTTTTTTTTTTTTTTTTTTTATTTTTTATTCACCCCAAACCCAAAACAATATGAATTATAGAAAGGTCACTGATCTTGCTCCATTTTAAACCGGACGGATCTGCCCGTTTAATATTTTATAAATGTATAATTTAAAATATTATATTTTTATTATAATTATATTTATATATATATTTTTATATATATATGTTTTGTGTGTGTGTGTAGGTATGTGTGGGGTTGTTGTGTGTGTGTGTGTGTGTATGTGTTTTTTGAAAAGACAACAAACATGGGAAGGGGGGGTTCTATACAAATGTTGTCTATTTTAGTGGTATATGATATATTTTGTATATTTTATATATTTATTATTTTTACATTTATATTATATATATATTTATATATATATTTATATATATTATTTATATATTATATAAAATATAATATAAAATATACATATAAAACACAACAAAACCCACACAACACACCCACACCACACACACAAAACACACACCCCAATATATTTTATATTTATATTTTTATATTATATATATATATTTTAATAATATATATATACATATACTTAACACAAACACTTACACACACACCAACACCAAAAAACCCCAAAAAAAACACACAAAAAACCACACCTATTTTATGTGTATATGTCCCATACAAAAATTTAGATGTCTATATATATGAAAGTCTATATATATTTTTTGGGTTAATATTTTAATATATATATTTTATTATTATATTTATATATTAGTAGATAGATAGATATTTTTATAATATATAAATCAAAATATATTTTTTTCTTTATATATTAAAAAATTTTATATATTTGTTTTTATATATATATATATAATATATATATATATATATATATATAGGGCTTATATATATATAATAAATTTTTATATATATATATTTTTATGTATATTTTTGTATATATTTTTTAACTTTTTGGGGTAAAACATTTTTTTCATTAAATATTATATATATATATATATATATATTTTTAATATATTTATTTTATATATTTGTTTTATTTATTTATGTATATTTTATAAAAGTTTATTTATAAAAGATTTATATTTTTAAGAAGATAAAATTGGATAAAATTATTTTTATATATTTTAAAAATTTAAAAATATATATAATAATATTTTATTTTTAAAAAATATATATATTATATTATTTTTATATATATTTATATAATATTTTTTTAATTATTTTTTATTTATATATAAATATATTTTAATAATTTTTTTTATATTATTTATTTTGGGTTTATATATGTATATTTTATACTTTTTTTTATACAAAATTTTATACAAAACAGATATAAAAAATTTATTAATAAATTTTTATATAAAAATTAAAAATTATATTTATATATATTTTTTTTTTTTATATTATTATTATATATATATAAAATTTATTTTTAAAATTAAATATAAAATTTTTAAAAATATTTTAATTTATTTTAAATATATAAAATATATTTTTTTAAATTATTTTTTTTTAAATTATTTTTTTTTTTATTTTTTATTTTGTGTTTTTTATATATTATAGATATTAATATTTTTTTTTTTAATTTATTTGTATATTTTTATTTATTAATTTAAATTTGTATTTTTAAACTTATATAGAAATTTATTATTTATTTATAATATTTTTGTTTATATAAAATATATATATATTATATTATATATATATATATATTTATATAATTTTTGAAATATATATTTTATATATTTTTTATATATATATAATATTTATATATAATATATATAATATATAATATTTATATATATATATATATATATATTTACAAAAAAGTTTATTTTTTTATTTACAAAAATTATATTTATATTTTAATATTTTATATATATATATATATATATATATAATATATATATACAAAATTCTTACACACACACACAGCTTATATAAATAATAATTTATATTGTATATATATATATATTTTTTAAAATATATATTATTATATGTATAATATATATGTAAATATATGCATATATTTTTTAGATATTTTATATTATTTATATATTTATATAAAATATTTTATAAATGTATATATTTATATAAAATATATATATATATATTATATATAATAAAATTTATTTAAAAAGGGAATTAAAATATATATAATATAATTAATATATATATATTTTTTATAAATATATATATATATATTTTATATTTTATATTTAAAGCTTTTAATATATATGAATATATTATATAAATTTTATATATTTTTAAAATATATTATATAATAATATATATATATATATTTATATATATAATAAATTTAATATATATATATATTTTGTTTACACACACACGACACACACACACACACCCCCACACACACACACACACCCCACAAAAAATATATAATATTTATAAAAATATTTTAAATATATTTTAATATATATATGTATTTTATGTATATTTGAATAAATTTTATGTTTTGGGAATATATTCTTATTTTCATTTCCCAATATATATATTTTTAAATTATTTTTTATATATATAAATTTTAAAATTTTATATATAAAATAATATATTTTTTGCACACACACACCACACACAGACACAACACAAATTTTAACATAAAATAAAATATAGTGTGGGGTTTTGGGGTTAAAAAATTGTTAGGTGTGTTTTTAAAATTAAAATCCCTACCCGCCTCCCCCCCCCCCTTCCCTTTCCCTTCCCCCCCCCTTCCCCCCCCCGTCTCTCTCCCCCCCCCCTCCGTCTTTTTCCCCCCTTTTCCCTCCCCCTTCCCTCCCCCCCCCCTCCTTCTCTCTCCCCACCCCCCCTCCCGTTTTTTCCTCCCCCCCGGGTTTCCCCCCGTTCCTCCTTCCCTCCCCCCCCTCCCCCCCTCTCCCCCCTGCTCCCCCGGGTTCCCCGGGCCCCCTTTTAAATTGCCTTTGGGCCCAAATGGCGGGGTAAATCCCCCGTGGGCCCCCCCCCGGCCGGCGGTCTGTGGGGCCAGCGGTCTTTCGTCCTCCGCTGATTGTGTCGCTCGGGGGAGTGCAGGCGAGGTGCGTAAATGTGGTGTTGGCCCGCTTGGTAGGGTGGTTGTGGTTTTGGGTTCA
>NW_028234818.1:0-7500 GCF_977035675.1 Penaeus japonicus | reverse complement strand
TATCATTGAATTAGATTATTGTTGTTTTTGCCTCTGTCGTTTTTACTTTTGTTGTTATTATCATAAATGTAGTTATCACTTTATTAAATACACTGGGTATAAATATTGTTAACTAAAGTTGCTATTCTTTTTTATTATAAATTTTCATCATTATTGCCATCATCATTATAATTAATATGTTATAGTAAATCTTTTATATAATAATCATACCTTCATTATCCTTTATCCTATTAAATTATCCTCATTATCTCTCATCCTTATCATACCTCATACTCATTATCCTCCACATTATCATACTCATTATTATCCTCGTCATGTTCATCTCACCTTCCCATTGAGTCTTGTGAGTTCTATTCATTTGTTACTTGGATATTTATGGACGAGTATTATCACTAATGGCATGAAAGCTTATATCGCGAAAACCCTGGAATCCGGCCATTACTTAAGAACATATATTCTTCCGTGAGAATAATGTGTGTGTCTGAGGGGCAAAGATGAACCTAGATTAACTTAAGATGATCTGTTTGAATATGTTATTGCTGGATAGAGAACCTTTCAAACAAACTAGTAACATTTTTTAATCACATGCGGTAATTTTTATTGTTTAAAACCAGATCAGTGTATTAGTCATAAAGATATAAATTGAAATAACAACCTGATACTACTACATTTAACGTATTTAGTCCTTAATCACATCGATAGGTATATTAAAATGTCTAATTTAAAATAATATGAATATATTATATATTATCTATTTTTGTTTTTTTTTTATTATATAGATAAAACATACATCTATATGATACCACCCACACACACACCACACACACAACACACAACCTTACACACACCACATCATATATAATTTATATATTATACATTTACATTCCCCCCCCCCACCGCATACACACACACCAATACACACACACACAACATATATATATATATATATATATATATATATATATATTATATATATATATTATATATATCATATTTATACAGCTTTTATATACAGTATTTATATATATATATATATATACTATATATATATAATATATATATATATAAGTTATATATATATAAACTATATATAAATATAAATATATATATAGATATATTATATATATATCATCCGCAGCAGCTGTATCATTCCACTGCAAGACGTAGGCTCTAGCTCAGTCCTTTTCCCCAGTCATTCGGTCTTGTTCCTCTGATTCAGAGTTTACTTGCGAAGTTCGCTTTTTCATTCCGCCATCTAGTCATGGTCTTGCCCTGGAGTCTCTTTGTGTCGTGTAATTACCTTTGCTTGTTTTCTTTGTCACCTGTTGTCCTGTCTCCGCTATATATGTCAAAGCCCACTGCCACTTTTTCTTCTTGACGCTCTTGAGTATATCCTCTATTTTTGTTTGCTGTCTGATCCATGTGGCCTTTTTCTTGTCTCTTAAGTAACTCCTGGCATAAGCCTTTCCATTCCTCTTTGGGCGCATACTAATTTTCCTCTCGAGTGCCTTGGTCGTAGTCCATGTGTCTGATCCAATTTTTTATTTGTCATGACGGGGAGGAGGACACATTGGTCAAAAATCTTTTCTTTAGACAAAGTGGCAGAACGACCTCGTAATATATTACTAGTGTGTACCGGAAGGCACTCTTACATAGCCTGCTGCCGTTTTATATCGTCTTCCGAGGATGCACTCGACTGGATGAGTTGCGCGAGGTATACATTACTGTTCACTGCTTCTCGTACCTCGCCCTGTATTTGTATTTGCTAACGGGGTTCGATAGTTGTGCTGACTTTAGTCATTTTATGTCATTTTAAGGCAATTTTCAGACTTTTCCATATTTATCGCTGTATTAATTGTAGTAATTCATCTGCTGACTCGCCGGAGAAGAAAGTGAACCAATGTCATCTGCAAATCTTAGATTACTTAAATGTTCATTCCTATTTTAATCTTCTCTCTCATCTCCACATCTATCTCTCTTGAATCTTCCTCCAAGCGGAGCTGTAACAGCTTTCGGTGAGATGGTGTCGCCCTGCCTAACACCCTTGTTTTATTGGTATTTTATTGGTTTCTGCGTGGATTTGATGTCGCTGTACCACTATATATATTAATCCCCTCTAATTAATCTCTTTTTTACAGTATATTTCCTCGACTCCTTGTTTAACGAATTGCATCTAGACTGCAGATACTGTACCGAATCGAATGCCTTCATAATCTACCGAAAGTCAAACCACACAGGCTTCTATATTCGTTTGTTTTCTCTTATTTGAGTAGGTGTGGATATGGTAGTCAGTAGTTGAGAATCCGTCTGCGGAACCATGCCTGTGTTCCCTGGGGTTGTTTTGAATCTAATTCTATCGGTGATGATAAGGGCTGTGATGATTTTTGTGAACAGTTTTATAGATTACTTGAAAGGGGCTTTAGGTCGGTAATTCTTTCAGTCTTTTGTTTGTTCATTTTGTCGTATTAAAAATTATCATTGCGTTTTTCAGGCCTTCGGGGGGTTGACGACGCTCTTAGAATCTGTTATAAAGACTGGCCAGTTTTCTGCCGCAAATTCTCTCCTGTATCTTGAAAAAGATCTACACTATTGCGTGTTACTGGGTTTGTTTTTCCTCTTTTCATGCTTTTTAGTGCCGATTTATTTCTCTACCGTGATGTTTGGAAAAGTCCAATTGTTGTGTTGTACTCCGTATGGGGTTCATCGTTTGAGTCGCGATAGAAAGTCTTCTATTACTTTGATCATTTCATTTAGATAGTATGCACTCTCCGTTTGGTTTCTTTACTGCATACATTTGTTTTTTCCCTATTCCGAGCCCCTTCTTTGTTGCTTAAGGCTGGTGCCTGCCAAGCAGAGAGCTTTGTATGTAAATTTGCGTACATCTCTTTGTCTTCTTGTTTATCGTCTTGTCAGCTCTGTTGATTTCTATCTTGTCTCTGATTGATGTTATTTTCATGTCCCTACGCTGTTTCATAAGCTCTTTTGCTCCACCGAAAGCTTATGAACTTTTTCTTTTTCGGGCTTTACCTATTATCAAGTGCGCTTCCGTTCTATCTCACTGAATTTTGTCGTTCATTTGGTCTAGTCAAGATTCTCGAGCGCTGAGTATTTGTCTCGGATGTTGATTAAGAAATTCCGTGCCCTATTCCTTAATGTTGATTAGATTAACGCAGAGGTTCTGTATGAGCTTATTTCGTTCCCTTCTTAGCTGTTATATTTTACTCTACTTCAGGACCAATCTTCGGTCGCTACCGCACTTTTACTCTATTGATATCGGTTAAGTCTTGTACAAGTCGCGCCTAGTGGTGATTATGAATAGTCAATTTCGTTTTTAATGCCGGTTGGTTGATTTCCATGTCCATTTTGTCGGTGTTCTCTTTTCGAAGAATGTATTTTGCATTCATTAATTTAAAGGGAAGAGAAGCTTCAGCGAATTCGCATCAGCCTTTGCCCTCTCTCATTTTCGGTGCCTATTTCATGTTTCCCAACGAGGTTTTCCATCTCTCCTTATTCCCTATCTTGGCATTAAAATCCCCCATAATCACGGTAAAGGGGTTTTTGTTTTGCTCTATCGGTAGCTGCTTGCACATCTCTCATAGAGCTCTCATCTCCTCATACTATGACTGCTGTGGCTAGGATATGCTATTCTATTGCTATAGGGCTATATTATTGTTGTTTCAGTCTTATAGATATTTATATATATACATATAATTTTATATATAATATACATATATTTGTATATATACATATATATTGGTATATATATACAGATGTATGTATATATATTTTATATATAATATATATTGTATATATTTAATATATCTTATATTTTATTATTTTTTTCTATATATAATTAGTGTGTGTTTGTGTGTGTGTGTGTGTGTGTGTGTGTGTGTGTGTGTGTGTGTGGTATACTTATATTATGTTTGTATGGCATGTATATATATATATATAAATATTTATATATATATATATATATATATATGAACTTATACTGATACATATATAGATATATGGACATACTATATTTTGTATGTATGTGTGTATATATCATATTTTTTTTTTTTATACATACATATATATTATATATATTTATATATATACATATACTTATACATATATATAATAATACATTTTTTACTATATTTATATAAATTGTGAATATATATATATATATTTATTTAGATTTATATACTAGGATATAAACTTACATACATTTATACTAGATATATATATTTATATATATCTATTTATATATTTATGTATGTATGTTTGTATATTATATATATATATAATATATATATATTATTATTTATTTATATTATATATATATCTTATCTACATACATACATATATAATATATATATATATATATATATATTATATATATATGTATGATGTATGTATATATTACTATATGTATATATTTATATATTTATATATTTATATACATATATATATGTATGTAGTATGTATATATATATATATATATACTATATATAGTATATACATCCATACATACATATATATGTATATGTATACTATATATTATATATATATATATATATATATATATATATATATATTATACCTATATAGACACACAACGTACGCGGCCGCACAACACTCACACAACACCACAAACACACACACAACCACACACAACACACACAACTTTCACACACATTCACAACACACACACCATGTACACACACACACACCCACAAACACACACACACATATGTGTTATTATTTATTCATATATATATATATATATATAATATTTATATATATATACATCAATATACTATATATATTACATAAAATAAATAAATAATAAATATATATATATATTTATATATAATATATATATATATATACTTATATTCATACATAAAATCTATTTATATATATATACATAATAAAAAAAAAAAAAAACAAAAACAAAAAAAAAAAAAAAAAAACTATATATATATTATTATATATATATTATAATATCATATATATATATATATATATTCATTATTTATATGAGTATTTGAAATGAAAATATTGCAGATCACTATCAAACTGATTTCATAAAATTTTGAATATGCAACGTTGGTTATGAGACAACTCTATGCAGGTAGTGTATCACCTCATGATTTTCTTCTGAGCTTTCTGTATTTATATGATTTGGTACTTGATACCCACAATGCTTTCTTGAATATTCGTTGGGTTCATGCTTAGATTACGGTCAAACTTTCCACACCTCGAAATACATACGTAAATGGCCGGTCGAGTATTTTACCGTTCAATGTGCCAATCTCTGTGTGCTTGTGAGGCTTTTCGCTCTTTCAACGAAAAATAATCAAAAGTTTTTTTCGATGTTTCAATTAAGCTATACAGAGAATCCAATTGCTTACTTGGCTCGGACTTTGATTGGCACGATGACCAGGGAATTAATGTTGTTGTGCAAGATGGCTC
Source organism: Penaeus japonicus (assembly GCF_977035675.1). NCBI lineage: Eukaryota > Metazoa > Arthropoda > Malacostraca > Decapoda > Penaeidae > Penaeus > Penaeus japonicus. Next base: position 2,034 of record NW_028234818.1, on the reverse strand, counting down.
GGCAGTATAACTGTTGAAGTTGGCATTGTTTATGTGATTTATATATCGTGAATTATTAATTTACAGTATCAAATAGTCATCTAGGAAAATTCACAAGAGCAAAAAATGGAAAGCTTTTTTAAAAAAAAAACCTTTTGTTTATTTGCTGGCTATGTGGCCGGTTATTTTTTTTTTAGGAAAAAGTTTTGTCGCTTGGCGTAAAAAAGGTACAAAAATTATTTGTGAACTGCGGGATATATCGATTGGAAGGAACTGAAAGTATTGACTAAAGCATGGGCTATTTGTTGAGGAGAACCTGATCCATGGATCATGATAGATATGTCTTTCCTGAATTTGTTCGTGTGTAGTGCCACCGGGGGAGAGTGGCACTGTATAGTTTACGGGATATCTCAAGTTAATATTAGAATGGAATTCGAATTTATAGTAAACTGGAATCCTTACGACATTGCCGTATTAAAACAAAATAAAATAAAAGGTAATATCATAGGAGCCTTGGTTAGAAATGTGTTAGTAGTGTTTAATCGTGTAGATATGTGTTTATATTACAATTACTGATAAGTATTAAGATTTCCCAGGGCTGTCTTTTGAGTGGCCAGGGTTCTAAATTTGAATTTGTATATCGGATAGCGGTTAAATGGGTTTCTGATTTAGTGGGAAATTGGCATACAAATTGGAAAATTTTGGTGTATCGAATTAGTTGGAGTATCCAGAGGTTTTGCAAATGCTGATATGGACAACTGATTTATATACTTTTGAAAATCAATGTACTGAATATCAATCTTGCAAACGATTTCGTTATTACACTGGATTCAAATTCTGAGAGGACTGGAAGGAAAATATTATATTAGAGTATATGATGATGTTTTCTACATACAATTAGGCTCCATTTGATTTACGTGGAGGTTTGGTTGTGCTATTAATGAAATTCGGTTGACAAATACTAAAGGCCAGGCAGGATTTGCATTTAAACAAATATACCTAGTTACTCAGCTGGTATAGAAAGGCGGATTATCTTCAACAAAGAAATAAGACAAATGAAAGTGAGTGTGGACGAATGGCCACTTTTATTTTAGAAAACCATCCAAGATCGCTTTGGAACATGCTATAACTTGTAATCCAAAAAAAACATTTGTACTGTTATTAATTTGATTCTGCAATACATATACATAGAGAGAGATATTTTACACCGAGGGACTGACGAAACGGACATATTCAGGCAAAAGTAGCAGCTGTAGCGATAAAAAATCCGACTAACTGGAAACAATAATTTATGAATATTAATAGTTAACTGATTTGGCCTATGCGTTCGAAGAGCCCCGGGCTTGTACATTGCAAGGCTTGGAATGCCCCCGTCGTGAGTGGGTTACATAGCTGTCTAACCTTTTCTAAGTAATCAGATAAGGTTTAGTAGGTGATGCTAGAGTTACATACCAGCGTTTACAGAAGGGTATATTTCACAGATACAATGTTTAACAATGCTTAATTCGTTTGGGACTTTTAAAACCTACAAAGGCTTTAGATATTAACTTTATACAGACATCAGCCAGTCTTTACACATCTGGTAAGCGTGCCAGAAAGTTTCGTCGTATAAATTGCCCCCTTTTCACCTAAAAATAAGACTGTTAACACTTTAGTTCATGTAGTGGGCGCCTTGTGGACCATTATGTGCTACAGCCACCAGGAGCGAGTTACATATATGATATTTATATATATATATATATATAGTATATATATCTATATATATTATATATATATTTATTATATATTATAAACTATTATATATATATATATATATTATAATATATATATATACTATAAAACACTCATCCTTCTGACATGGCATACTGGATTCATAGGAGGACGATGTTTTGTAGGTTGAGGACGTTCGGCCGTATTGCTCTGCAAACGAATGTGGTGACCAACCTCCAACAACCCAACACGGTCCCTTGGGAATGGACAGCCCATTCTCCCCGAAGGACGATGGATGCCAAGCCACGCGTTCTTGTTGTCGCTCCCTTGATGAAAGTCAAGAAA
>NW_028234817.1:12500-32624 GCF_977035675.1 Penaeus japonicus | reverse complement strand
ATAAGATAGAGAGATATGAAGATAGGTGTAGAGGAAGAAAGATAAATAGGAAAGTAGAGATATAGACAAGAGAAATGGAAAGATAGTTAGACAGATAGAAAGATAGGGAGACAGATAGACAGGTAAGTAGATGTCTTAATACAACAGACAAGTAACTGAAGTAAAAATATAAATTCATTCCTTTTTTTTATCTTAATTAATTTGATTTATTTTATCATAATTGTTTAATGTTGCAAATGACTTATCAATTGATGATCCACTCTAAACAGTGGATTAAACTTAATGAATGATAATTATCTAAAAAAATAATAATAATAAATAAAAGTTGTAAGAAAAGTAGGAATACAGAAGTGACAAATAGGAGAAAGCCAAGAAAACAGAACATATTCACCCAATTTTATTGATATGAAAAACAAGATATCGAGAGTCTTGAAACACGCAAGAGAGATTTCCATTCCTTTCATTCAGAACTGATTCCGTTAATGAACCTATTACGCCACAGGACAAAATAGGTTCAGAAAAAATCAAACACATGTTCATGGGCAGTCTACACGTTCCCGGTCTCCCCAAAGAGGCTGTGAAATTGAAATTGAAATTGAAATTGAAATAGTTTATTTGGTCAAAAAGTATTCGGATACAGTCATATACATTGTTTAGTTCTGACCTAGCTTTTTTGGTGACGTGTTGCACCTTAAAAAGCTTACAAATTATACACTATCTGTGACATTAAAACATAGGATTCTAAAAATAAAAATACATATGAAATCAACAATAAATAGTAAATAAGCATTGGGAAAAAAAATATATATATACACATAAATATATACATACACACATACACACACACACACTCATATATATATATATATATATACATACATACACACACATACATACATACATGCACATACACACATACATACATATATATATATATACATACATATACATACATATACACACACACATATATATATACATATATACATACACTTACATACATACATACACATACACATATATATACATACACTCATACATACTTATACACATATACCAATACACACACATACGCATACATACATACATACATATAGTATACAATATAAGTACAATTGAATAGAACAATAAAATATTCTAGGCACAATATAAGAAAAAAAATAAATCTTAATGCATTAATAGATATACAGTTGGACATTCATAATAGGATAAAGAACTGTGACTAACTAGCACAAGACAAAGTAGAATACTCATTATTAATCTGTTCATTTTTATTTTCTTTATGTAGTGTAGCTGTTAATTAGATAGGATTTTAGACTGCTTTTAAAATTGCCAAGAGTAGGTTTTGATTTTATTTCAGGGGGAATTCCATTGAAAATAACGGCACCGCGATATCTAATATGGCTCTGTGATTGAGAAGATGAGACTAGAGGAGGGCAGAGTCTGAAGTTGTCTCTTCTGGAGTAAACATTGTTTGTGCTATTACAAAAATAGTTTGGAGATGAAATTAAGTTGTGCAAACATTTATAAGTATATACGGAGCATACGAAAGTGTAAATGTCATTGAATTTTAGTAATTTTAAATTGACAAACGATTCGTTGGTATGATCTGTGGTCTTCAGTCCCATGATATTTCTTATAACTTTCTTCTGTAAGACTACTAGAGGATTTAATGATGTACTGCTAGCTCCGCCCCATACTGTCAAGCAGTAAGTTAGATTTGAATAAACTAAGGAATAGTATAAAGTTAGCATAGCCTCTCTGTTTAAGTGGCTACGTGTTAAATATAGTATGCCGCATATTTTGGCTATTTTGCTACGTACATATTGGATATGACTGTGCCAGTATAAGTGTTTATTTACAATAACACCTAGAAATTTTGTTTGGTCTACCTCCTCTATGTTACTGTTATTAATAGTGATCTGGGGAAGTGGATACGTATATAATTTGTGTCTGTTAAATATTATATAATGAGTTTTACTAGGGTTAATGGTAAGTTTGTTTGCGGTTAGCCAAGTATTAATGTTCACAAGTTCTTTGTTCATTTTATCCATCAGAATGTCAATGTTCCTGTCACTGATATATATGGTACAATCATCCGCAAATAAGACATAGTTTAAGGCGGAAGATGAGGCAAAATAGGTATAGGTATTATCTATTGAGTATTAAGTGCAAATGATTCATTATCATCTAATAAGTATATACTCAGTGCAAAGGGGGTTCTCAGGTACATGGCCTTGGACTCTCATTTGTAGAGGAAATACTTGAACATTAATACGAAGCTGAAATGAGCAAATCTCTTTGTCCCGTTGGGAATGAAATTAGTAATAAACATGTAATAGACATAAAGGTTATTCTTTGGGTAAAGGAACCAGAGGTCTTTCTGCTTTAGAAGAGTAACATAAGGTAAGGAGATGGCATGCATTGCTAGTATCATTCAAGAAAAGGTTATACTAATACTTATAGACATGCTCATAAATGATCATGTATCCATAGGGATATGAAGGGATAGACAGGAAACATATGAAAATATACATTTGCTTATGTTTTATCTTCTTGAGGGAAAACAAAACAGATAAAGTTGAAAGAAAACTACACTATTTCCTTCTCCATTGTCTCTTCCTCTCCAAAAGACAAACACAATTTCTGCCGAAGAGTCTTTAGAGCTCACTGGTCGCTCCCTTCCGAGGGCGAGCTAACACGGCAAGGGTCACGCCTCTAGGCCGCACCTGAAGAATGGTCCTTGGCGGCTGCTAGTTTAAGATTGTCCCTGCCTGCTGCTTGGGGAGGCCTGTCCCTGCCTGCTGCTTGGGGAGGCTCGTCCCTGCCTGTTGCTTGGGGAGGCTCGACCCTGCCTGCTGCTTGGGGAGGCTCGTCCCTGCCTGCTGCTTGAGGAGGCTCGTCGCTGCGCACTGGTCCCCGACCCCTGCTCCTCCTCGCAAGAAGACTGAGAGGCAGAGACGCCTCTGAGGTCGAGGGCTGGCCAGCGCTCACCGCCTCCAGCTCCTGAGACGGTTTCATATATATTACATTGATATGTATATACATATGTATATACATAAATATAAATAAATAAATAAAATGAAAGCACGTATAAACCAACAGTCGCAATTACGCACATGCATGCACACACATGTGCATACACGCACACACGCACACAGACATATATATATATATATATATATATGTATATCTATCTATATATATATATATATATATATATATATATATATATATATATATATATATATATATATATATATATATATATATATATATATATATATATATATGTATGTATGTGTGTATGTATGTATGTATATATGTATATATGTATATATGTATATATATATATATACATATATTCATATATATATATATATATATATATATATATATATATATATATATATATATATATATATATACATATATTCATAAATATATATGTATATATATATATATCTATTTATATATATTTATATATATATACATATATTCATAAATATATATATATATATATATATATATATATATATATATATATATATATATATATATATATATATAAATACATATATTCATAAATATATATAGACATTATAAATATATATCAGAGAGAGAAAAAGAGAGAGAGAGAGAGAGAGAGAGAGAGAGAGAGAGAGAGAGAGAGAGAGAGAGAGAGAGAGAGAGAGAGAGAGAGAGAGAAAGAAAGAGAGAGAGAGAGAAAGAAAGAGAGAGAGAGAAAGAAAGAGAGAGAGAGAGAGAGAGAGAGAGAGAGAGAGAGAGCATACATTATTAAAGGGATCTACAAAATACTTGCCTCTGAATCCTCCACCTCAAACCCTCTGTCCCTTAATAGGGAATGTAAATGTCTCATCTTCCGTTCTTGCACTCGTAACTGGCTCTCTCTCTCCCCCAGCTTCTCCTCTCGGTCTCTGAGCATTTCCTGCAAGCAGAGTTACCTCCCTAAGATATCTTCCAATCTTTATTACAGGCATTATCAGCATTGTTATTTGTTGCAATTCTTTTTATGATTGATATCAATGGGTCTTACAAGAACCCTCGTTCACATTATCATTAGTATTTCAGTATTTTGAAAATTATATATATATATATGTATATATATATACCATATATAAACATATATATATATATATATATATATATATATATATATATATTATATATATATATATATATATATATATATATATATATATGTACAATATATGTATATATATATATATATATATATATATATATATATATATATAGACTTACATAGGTACAAAATATTTATATATATATAAATAGATATATACATACATAAATATATATATATATATATATATATATTATATATATATATATATATAATATATATCTATCTATCTATATATATATGCATATATACACATACATACATATATATATACATATATATGTACATATATATATATATATATATATATATATATATATATACATATATACATATATACATATATATACATATATATATATATATATATATATATATATATATATATATATATATATATATATATATGCATATATACATATATACATATGTATGATTATATAAATAACACAAAAACACACACATATGATGTGTGTGTGAATGGAGAGAGAGGATAGGAGTGTGAGTGAGTGTGTTTGAGTGTGTGTTTGAGTGTGTGTTTTTGTGTGTGTTTGTGGGTGTGTAAGTGTATGTGTGTGTAAGTTTCTGGGTTAGTGTGTGAGTGATGTATGTGAGTGTAAATATGCTTTTGAGTGTGAATATGCATTTCTGTGTGTTTGTATTTGTATTTTTGTGTTTGTATTATTTTTTTGTGTTTAGGTATGTTTCTTTAAGTGTATACACAAATATGCATGTGCTTATATGTTTGTATGCATCCTCTCATGCCTACCTTCAGGGACTCAATCTTCTCTTCCCGATTTCTTATCATTTGACTCAATTCCCTTCTTTCTTCGGCTGCCTCTTCCTCTCTTGTGCGTTGAAACATTCTTCTCAGGTTCCTCACCTCTTCCAGGTGTTGCTCCTGCAAAATAAAATCTGAATTAGTTCTAACATATTATACATATAAGATTCGAGATATACTTCATACACACATATGTAGCCTAATGTACTGTGTAACTGATTCCACTGAATGCAAATCTATCAATCTATTTTTATTGTTGTTATTGTTGCATCTACATCTTGCATCTCCCTTTGGCCAGGAGTGACTTCAATCCCTGTGTATTTATACTTCCGCTTGACCTCCAAAGGAAAGGTTACCTCGGCTTGCGTCAGCTGCTCCTCCATCTCCCTCACCTCCGCCCTCAGCTCCCGAATCTTCCTGGCTCCTTCTTCCAAACGATCCTGTGTGCGAAAGGGGCCAGGGACATGACATGCGGTCTCCTCCTGTCTCCACTATGCCTGTTCTTCCTCCCATTCACTCTCTCTTTCTCTTTCTCTCTCTCTGTGAAAATGTGTTTCTCCCTCTCCTTCAACCTTTCCCTCCTTTGTTCTAATTCCTTCTCTCGCACTTTATCTTTCTCCCAACCTTCCTTTCTTGAAGTTCTGTCTAAAGCATTAACATCATCCTCAGTGGAACTACATTTACGTTACGAGAACTAATATCATCATTGGAGTTAATTCTCGGAATTATTATCACCCTAAGTGCAATGCATCATAAGTCACAAGAATTAATATCTTCCTCACTTTCGCATCCTCGCCCTCCAACCTGTTCGTCCCGTTCCCAACGTCCGCTGAGTGTTGCTCCTGTATACTGAACCATGTAGAAGTACATATGTGTGAATACAATACTTCTTCATTGTTTCTCTCCTTATTTTAGTCTCTTTCTCTCTCCTCTTTTCCCTCTTCTTACTCTTACCTTTAGCTCTCTGATCTCCCTTTCTCTGAGACATAGGATATCCTTCAGTTCGCTGTTTTCCGTCTGCAGATTAGTCACCTCAGTCTCCATCCTACTCCTCTCATGTCCTTGCTCCTCCTGTAAGAGAAGACAACACTGTAGGGATGTCTCTGTCCTAAAGGCTTGAGGAGAAGATCAAGGCATCACAGGCAAAGCAAATGGAATTGCACGAACAACCAGTAATCTCGCTTTGACAAATAAAATCGGTTTTAAAAAGGGGCTAATGTATTTCGGAAGCTCTTGCTCTTACCTTTAGCTCTCTGATCTCCCTTTCTCTGAGACATAGGATATCCTTCAGTTCGCTGTTTTCTGCATGCAGATTAGTTACCTCAGTCTCCATCCTACTCTTCTCATGTCCTTGCTCCTCCTGCATATCCTGTAGAAGACAACACTGTAGGGATGTCTCTGTCCTAAAGGCTTGAGGAGAAGAGCAAGGCATCACAGGTAAAGCAAGTGGAATCGCACGACCAACCAGTAATCTCATTTCGACAAATAAAATCCCTTTTAAAAAGGAGCTAATGCATTTTGGAAGCAAAGAAAATTGCTCATCATGTTGCATTTTCATTTACACAAATCCTGCAACCTTTTCTCTCTTCGTTTGGAATAGTTGAGGTTCACACCTACAAGGACTTATTCAGGAAGCTCCAGGTTCTCCAGACAATAAGCTACTAATAACACAACGCTATCTCACATTAACTCTCCTCTTTCTTAACCATTATTCTATATCTGTCCCTTTCCTCTCCTCCTTTCTCTCTGTCATTTCGTCCCTCTTCCTCGCTCTCTCCTGTGCATACCTTGAGTAATACAATCTCCTCTTCCTTCTTCCTCAGGTCTTCCTTCAGGTCTCTGGTCTCCTTCTGTAGATTCACTGTCTCGCTACTTTTCACACTGATCTCTCGCTCTCTCTGCTTCTGGATGAGTATAGAAGAGGTATCATAACTACTCAAAAAGACAAACGAAATGAACTTTCTCTCTAACATTACCCCCCCCCCCTCTCTCTCTCTCTCTCTCTCTCTCTCTCTCTCTCTCTCTCTCTCTCTCTCTCTCTCTCTCTCTCTCTCTCTCTCTCTCTGCTCATGTTGTTGCTCATAATTGCTTCGCTCATGATAACAAGCATCTCCTTCCTGACATTGTCAGAGGATGGAGGGAAAGCTGATAACCACAAGATAAGGAGATTGGAGTCGTAAAAGAATCAAGCAGATAAAATACTTATAAAAGATTAGCCGTCACCAAAACCCTCACATTTTGCTTTGCATTTCATTCTATTTACTCCCCTAGTTATGGATTTTAGAAAGGTTTTCTTTGATTGCTATATTTCCTGTCATTTCACTGATTATTCTCTATCTTTTTATTATTATCAAATCAAAATTATTTCTATTTTTTTATTCATTTTCTCTACAAAAAACTCACCTTCAGCACTTGGATCTCTCTTTGCAATCTGATCCTTTCCTTCTCGGTTGCAACCCACCCTTGCATCACGTGTGTCTGAAAGTAATCAATATTCAATAGAAAAATGCATTAGCATGTTATGTCTCATTATATAAAAAAAAAAAAAAAAAATTGGAATCCTTTTGTGATTTAGTAACAGTGCCACTCAGCAACCATAGCACTGCCCATGATGCACAACTTTGAAAACCAATGGTGACAGAGGAAGGACCACAGTCTGACCAATACAATCTATTACCATGGACACGCTTTGGAAAAGTTCCATGCCATGGCTCTCTGTGGAGAAAGATCTCGACATCAAGTCCTGCGGAGTCCTTCCACAATTATCCTTCTTGTACGTGGAAGCCCCAAATTTCGTCAACATGAATATAGCGAGGAGATGCCCTCGTGAAGCTGCTTTGTGAAGGGGCGTGTTGCCATAATCATCTGCAGCGTCCACGTCGGCCCCGCCCTCCCGAAGGACTTCCAGCACTGCCGTGTGTCCCTTCCAAGCTGCCCAGTGCATTGCTGTCCGCCCTGAAGGTAAACTTGACTGTAGAACTTGTCAATGTTTAAATGTTGCTCTTTAATGAAACACTTGTTTCATTTTCTTATTTTCATTTTTATTCAAATTTGTTCAGAAATAAGTGAGATGTGAATGTAATGATATAGGTTGTAAATATAATGATAAAAATATGATATATATTTAAGAATATATTATATAAATCAAGATATATATATGATGATGAAATATAACAATAATATTAATGACGACAATATATATATATATATATATATATATATATATATATATATATATATATATATATAGATATATATATATGCATATATATATATATATATATATATATATATATATATATATATATATATATATATATATATATACATATATATATATATATATATATATATATATATATATATATATACATATGTAGATATATATATATATATATATGCATATACATATATATATATATATATTATATATATATATTATATTATATATATATATATATATATATATATATATATATATATATCTATATATAAATATATATATATATTATATATTATATATATAATATATATATATTATTTATATGTATATATATATATATATTTATACATAAATATATATATATATATATATATATATATATATATATATATATATATATATATATATATATATATATATATATATATACATAAAAGGAGAGAGAGAACTGAGAGGGATAATGAGAAGAGAAATAAATATGATGAAGTGTGGGAGAAGGAGAATTATACAGAAAATGAAGTGACAAAGAGTAGAAGAATTATATAGAGAATGTAAAGTGACAAAGAATAGGAGTAGGAGAAGGAAAATTGTACAGAAAATATAGAGTGACAAAGAGTAGGAGAAGGAGAATTATACAGAAAGTATAGAGTGAGAAAGAGTAGGAGAAGGAGAATTATACAGAAAGTATAGAGTGACAAAGAGTAGGAGAAGGAGAATTATACAGAAAGTATGGAGTGACAAAGAGTAGAAGGAGAATTATACAGAAAACATTGTAACAAAGAGTAGGAGAAGGAAAGTTATGACTGGAATGGTTCTGAGACTTGCGAAGATAAAAATGAAAAACAAAACTGTGGTGATGATGTTAATGAGAATCAAAATGAGAAGGGAACTGAGGTTAGGAATGAAAATTTCAATGCTAATTTGAATGGCAACAATTATTATAATCATAATGATTATGATATTAATGATAATAATGCTAATTAAAATATTTATGATAAATACAAACTAAAAGAAAAGCTTATGAATAAGCATGAAATGACTAGAGAATGAAATGAAAGGGATGGAAAATGATGAAGAAAATGAGAGTGGAAATGAAAATGGGAAAGTATTCATGAATGAGAATCATCATGATTTTAAGAATGATTATGGTCTTTATAATTTTAATGCATATTCTGATGGCAATGATATGAAGGAAAATAATAACCATAATGAAAATAAGGATCTCATTATACTTCTATCATTGTTGTTGGAGTTGATATTATCATTAACATAATATTTGAAATGAAAGAAATTATCATATCAGTCATAAGAATGATTAAAAAATAATAATGGCCATTCTAAGTATTTTGATAATAATAATAATAATGATTGTTATCGTTATCTTTAATGTTTTTATATAATTATAATCAATGTTATTCTTATTCTTATCATGATTATCATTATTATCATGGTTGTTATTTTTATTAGTATTATCTTTATCATTATAATAATAAAACAAAATAGGTAATATCTTTTTTCGTATGAACTTATATTATTGATATTTCATTTGGATATGTTATCTTTGTACTTAGCAAACCTAACTTAAGTTGCGAGAAGAGGTATTTTGTAAAACGAATGCTAAGTAGTGCATTCCTCTTAACAGCACCTGCATAGCCATGTTTGTTGCAAGCAAGCTGTGAGCAGACTTGGGTGTTTGCAAGAAGGAAGAACAAGGAAGCCATTGTGTTATCCTCATTGTCATTACCATCATGATTTACCGACACTGGTACTATGAGTGATAAAGACCTCACAACTACAACAAAAGCATGTAGGAGAACAAGAACAACAGGATCATCAGCAAAATTATCAATGATGACAAGAGGAAGGATAACCTATGCTAATAATTGAAATAGAAATAGGAGTAATACGAATAATTAAAATAATAATATTTTTAACTATAACAATAATAATAATAATAATAATAATAATAATAATAATAGGAATGATATGTATAAAATCATATAGAAAAAAATTGAAATAAAAATGAAAATTATATCAATAATGAAAAGAGTAAAAGAGGAAGAAAAAAGATGAATGATGAAAAGTGACTATTACAAAAGAAAATTCTTGAAATAATAATATAAATGTAATTGTAATAAATGATAATAAAAATGAATATTTTTATGATAGTATTAAGCATAACATTGAAATTCATATGATAAATGATAATGAATAAGTAACATTTACAAATAACTCAAATAAACAACTAAAACATAAGGAATGGATAAATAGAAAATAATAATGAATGATGAAGAAATAAGAAAAGCTGATGATAGAGGTATCCTTATTAGATCTGAATAATAATTGTTATAAATTTCCATGAAGACAAAAAAGAGAAAAGAAACAAAAGCAAAATTCTTCTGGTGCCTTTATGAAGTCACTCGCTTCCCAATCGTTACCATCCTTAGTCTTGGCGTTCACTTCTCCGCCCTTCTCAAGGAGAGTCTCCGCAACAGTATAATGGCCGTTCTCGGAAGCCCAGTGTAAGGGTGTCTCACCTGAGGGAGGAAGATGCTTCTGTTAGACGTGTGTTTGTGAGTAAAGGAAAGTGTCATTCTCACTCACATTCTCCTTCTCATTGTCATTCTCACGCTTATTCACCTTCTCATTTTCATTCTTACTCACATCCACTTTCTCATTGTTATTCTCACTCACATTCACCTTTTCATTGTCATTTTCACTCACATTCACCTTCTCACTGTAGAAGGGAAGTGAGGATGACAATGCGAAGGTGAATGTGAGTGAGAATGACAATTATTATCATCATTATTGTTGTTACTTTTGTTGCCATTACTTTCTCCATTATCATCATTGTCATCACTGACAAAGACCTCGCAACAACACCACCAACAAAAGCATGTAGGAGAACAAGAACAGGATCACTATCAAAATAACAATAATAAGAAGGATGATAAAAATTGATAATTTAATAAAAATGGGAGTAACAATAATACTAATAGTAATGAAATAATAATGATAATATGAATAGGACCATTGATGATGATTATGATCAATGATGAGGATGATCATATTTCTTTTAGATAATCATGAAATAATAATGATATTATCAATAATAATTGAAATCATCATACTTATTATTATCAGAATTGTTATAACTAATTATTATAACATTTATATTATAAAGAAACAGAAAAATCTATTTATTTCTATTTTATAGAATAATCTATGAAAATATTTTATTGAAAAATTCATAGAATAAAGAAATAAATATCAATAAAATTAATGATAAAAGATGAAAAAGATTCCCTTATTAAATTATAACAATAATTGTTATAAAATTCCACAAAGACAAAGAGGAGAAAAGAAACAAAAGCAAAATTCTTCTGGTACCTTTAAGAAGTCACTCACTTTCCAATCGCCTTACCATTATAAGCCTTGGCGTTCACTTCTCCGCCCTTCTCGAGGAGCGTCTCTGCAACAGCATGATGGCCGTTCAAGGAAGCAAGGTGTAAGGGAGTCCCACCTGAGGGAGGAAGATGCTTGTGTTAGACGTCTGTTTGTGAGTAATGAGTGTGAGAAGGGAAGTGAGGATGACAATGCGAAGGTGAATGAGAGTGAGAATAAACATGAGAAGGTGAATGAGTGAGAATGACAATGTGAATGTGAGTGAGTGAGAATGACAGTAAGAAGGTGAATGCGAGTGAAAATGAGACTAGATTTTAGGAATGAATAAGGTGATAAGGATAAGGGCAAGGAATAGTATGAATATTTTGAATATTAATAAAATTGCAAATAATAAGAAAGTAACTGAAAATAACAATTAGGAAAAGGCATAGAAATGAAAAGGAAAAAAAATGCGTATGATTATAAGAAGGAATATTTTAATGAAAAAGAACGTTTGATAATCATTTATCAAAAAAAAAAATATATATATTACTATGATAATCATCATTATTGTTGTTGCTTTTGTTGCCATTACTTTCTCCATTATCATCATTGTCTTTGTCATCACTGACAAAGACCTCGCAACAACACCACCAACAAAAGCATGTAGGAGAACAAGAACAGGATCACCATCAAAATAACAATAATAATAAGAAGGATGATAACAATTGATAATTTAATAGAAATAGGAGTAATAATAATAGTAATCCTATTGAAATAATAATGATAATATGAATAGCACCATTGATGATGAGGATGATCATATTTCTTTTAGATAATCATGAAAATAATAATGATAATATCAATAATAATTAAGATGATCATACTTATTATTATCATAATTATTATAACTAATCATTATAAAATTTATAGTATAAAGAAATATAGAAAAATCTATTAATTTCTATTTTATAAAATAATCTATGAAAATATTTTATTGAAAAATTCATAGAATAAAGAAATAAATATCAATAAAATTAATGATAAAATATGAAAATTCCACAAAGACAAAGATGAGAAAAGAAACAAAAGCAAAATTCTTCTGGTGCCTTTAAGAAGTCACTCGCTTTCCAATCGCCTTACCAAATGGATTCTTGGCGTTCACTTCTCCGCCCTTCTCGAGGAGCGTCTCTGCAACAGCATGATGGCCGTTCCAGGAAGCACAGTGTAAGGGTGTCTCACCTGAGGGAGGAAGATGCTTGTGTTAGACGTCTGTTTGTGAGTAATGAGCGTGAGAAGGGAAGGGAGGATGACAATGCGAAGGTGAATGTGAGTGAGAATGACAGTAAGAAAGTGAAGGCGAGTGAAAATGACAATGAGAAGGTGAATGTGAGTGAGAATAACAATCAGAAGGTGAATGTGAGTGAGAATGACAGTGAGAAGGTGAATGTGAGTGAGAATGACAGTGAGAAGGTGAATGTGAGGGAGAATGAGACTAGTTTTAGGAATGAGATTAATAGAGATGATTAGGGTGATAAGGGTAAGGGCTAGGAATAGTATGGATATTTTGAATATTAATAAAATTGCAAATACTTAGAATGTTAATGAAAATAAGAATTATGAAAAGGTATAGAAACAAGAAAAAAATATATATATGTATGATAATGAGAAAGAATATTATAATGAAAATGAATGTTTGATAATTATTTATCAGTAATATATATTATATATATATGTATATATATATATATATATATATATATATATATATATATATATATATATATATATATATAATATAGAGAATTATACAGAAATATAGAGTGACAAAGAGTAGGAGAATTATACATGTGGGGTTTTCTTGCCACATTCGTGCAGTAAATAAAGATGTTCTTTAGCCATTGAAACACGTGGTGTTGTTGAGCGTCTGCTAATTTATTCAGAAAATCATATTGATATAAAACGATTTACACTTCTGTTTCAATGCAGTTAAAATATATAGTCTTCATAATGGAAAAACATACACCTGATAAATGGTGTAACATAAACAAAACATGTCTTTCTTGTAGTAAATAAGCGTAAAATAAAAAACATCAAATATTGGTGGAACATGGGAGACATTACGAATGTCAAAGAAAACGGACCCGCCGTTCGGGGGGACTTAACTAAACTTTTATATTTCTAAATTTATTACTATCATTATTCATCATCACCATTATTATTATCATTGTAATCATAAATATGTCATTAACATTATCATTAGTTCTATTATCATCATGAAAGTGTTATCATCAACATTATCAGTGATGATTATTTTATTAATATTGTTATCATTACCTCCATCAACATCATGAAACTTTTCATTATCATCACTATTGTTGTTGCTTTTGTTGCCATTACTTTCTCCATTATCATCATTGTCTTTGCCATCACTGACAAAGACCTCGCAACAACACCACCAACAAAAGCATGTAGGAGAACAAGAACAGGATCACCATCAAAATAACAATAATGAGAAGAAGAAGGATGATAACAATTGATAATTTAGTAGTAATGGGAGTAACAATGATAGTTATAGTAATTAAATAATAATGATAATATGAATAGCACAATTGATGATGATTATGATTAATGATGAGGATGATCATATTTCTTTTAGATAATCAGGAAAATAATAATGATGATGTCAATAATAATTATAATGATCATACTTATTATTATCATAATTATTATAACAAATCATTATAACATTTATAGTATAAATAGATATAGAAAAATCTATTTATTTCTATTTTATAAAATAATCTATGAAAATATTTTATTGAAAAATTCATAGAATAAAGAAATAGATATCAATAAAATTAATCATAAAAGATGATAAAGATTCCCTAATCAAATTATAACAATAATTTGTTATAAAATTCCATAAAGACAAAGATTAGAAAAGAAACAAAAGCAAAATTCTTCTGGCGCCTTTAAGAAGTCACTCGCTTTCCAATCGCCTTACCAATCATAGTCTTGGCGTTCACTTCTCCGCCCTTCACGAGGAGCGTCTCAGCAACAGCATGATGGCCGTTCTGGGAAGCAAAGTGTAAGGGAGTCTTATCTGAGGGAGGAAGATGCTTCTGTTAGACGTCTGTTTGTGAGTAATGAGCGTGAGAAGGGAAGGGAGGATGACAATGCGAAGGTGATTGGGAGTGAGAATTACAGGAAGAAGGTGAATGTGAGTGAGAATGACAATCAGAAGCTGAATGTGAGTGAGAATGACAATATGGTGAATATGAGTGAGAATAAAAATGAAAAAGTGAAAGTGAGTGTGAATGAGAGTTAAAAAGTGAATATGAGTGGGAATGACAGTGAGGTGAATGTGAGTGAGAATGACAGTGAGAAGGTGAATATGTGTGAGTGACAGTGAGAAAGTGAATGAGTGAGAATGACAATGATGAGGGGAATGTGAGTGAGAATGACAGTGAGAAAGTGAATGTGAGTGAGAATGACAATGAGAAGGTGAATGTGAGTGAGAATGACAGTGAGAAGGTGAATATAAGTGAGAATGACAATGAGAAGCTGAATGTGAGTGAGAATGACAATAAGGTGAATATGAGTGAGAATGAAAATGAAAAAGTGAAAGTGAGTGTGAATGAGAGTTAAAAAGTGAATATGAATGAGAATGACAGTGAGGTGAATGTGAGTGAGAATGACAGTGAGAAGGTGAATATGTGTGAGTGACAGTGAGAAGGTGAATGAGTGAGAATGACAATGATGAGGGGAATGTGAGTGAGAATGACAGTGAGAAAGTGAATGTGAATGAGAATGACAATGAGAAGGTGAATGTGAGTGAGAATGAAAATAAGGTGAAAGTGAGTGAGAATGAATATGAGAAAGTGAATATGAGTGAGAATGACAGTGAGAAAGTGAATGTGAATGAGAATGACAATGAGAAGGTGAATGTGAGTGAGAATGAAAATAAGGTGAAAGTGAGTGAGAATGAATATGAGAAAGTGAATATGAGTGAGAATGACAGTCAGAAGTTGAATGTGAGTGAAAATGATAATGATAAGGTGAATGTGAGTGAGAATAACAATGAGAAGGTGGATGTGAGTGAGAATGAAAATGAGAAGGTGAATGCGAGTGAGAATGACAATGAGAAGGTGAATGTGAGTGAGAATGACAGTGAGCTGAATGTGAGTGAGAACAAAAATAAGGTGAAAGTGAGTGAGAATGAATATGAGAAAGTGTATATGAGTGAGACTGACAGTGAGAAGCTGAATGTGAGTGATAATGAGAATGATAAGGTGAATGTGAGTGAGAATAAAAATGAGAAGGTGGATGTGAGTGAGAATGACAATGAGAAGGTGAATGTGAATGAGAATGACAGTGAGAAGGTGAATGTGAATAAGACTGACAGTGAGAAAGTGAATGTGAATAAGAATGACAGTGAGAAGGTGAATGTGAGTGAGCATGACAATGAGGTGAATGTGAGTGAAAATGACAATGAGAAGATGAATATGACTGAGAATGAAAATAAGGTAATTATGAGTGAGAATGATAATGAGAAGGTGAATGTGAGTGAGAATGACAATGAGAAGGTGAATGTGAGTGAGAATGAAAGTTAGAAGGTGAATGTGAGTGCAAATGAGAAGTTGAATGTGAGTCAGAATGAAAATGAGAAGGTGAATGTCAGTGTGAATGACAATGAGAAGATGAATGTGAGTGAGAATGAAAATGAGAAAGTGAATGTGAGTGAAAATGAAAATGAGAAGGCAGATGTGAGTGAGAATGACAATGAGAAGATGAATGTGAGTGAGAATGACAATTGGGAGGTGAATGTGATTGAGAATGACAATGAGGTGAATGTGAGTGAGAATGACAATGAGAAGGTTAATATGAATGAGAATGAAAGTGAGAAGGTGAATGTGAGTGAGAATGACAATAAGAAGGTGAATGTGAGTGAAAATGAAAATGAGGTGAATGTGAGTCAGAGTGAGAATGAAAATGAGAAGATGAATGTGAGTGAGAATGACAATGAGAAGGTGAATGTGAGAGAGATTGAGAATGACAATAAGAAGGTGAATATGAATGAGAATGACATGAGAAGGTGGATGCGAGTGAGAATGACAGAAAGTAGGTAAATGAGTGAGAATGACAATGAGGAGATGGATATGAGTGAGAATTACAATGAGAAGGTGAATGAATCTGAATGACAAAGGGATGGTGAATGTGAGTGAGAATGACAATGGCAAGGTGAATGTGAGTGAGAATGGTAATGAGAAGGTGAATGTGAGTTAGAATGACAATGAGAAGGTGAATGTGACTGAGGATGACAATGAGAAGGTGAATGTATGAGAGAATGACAATGAGAAGGTGAATAAGTTAGAATGACAATGAGAAGGTGAATGGCCGTTAAAGGAAGCACAGTGTAAGGGAGTTTCATCTGAGGGAGGAAGATGCTTCTGTTAGACGTCTGTTTGTGAGTAATGAATGTGAGAAGGGAAGTGAGGATGACAATGCGAAGGTGAATGTGAGTGAGAATGACAGTAAGAAGGTGAATGCGAGTGAAAATGACAATGAGAAGGTGAATGTCAGTGAGAATAACAATCAGAAGGTGAATGTGAGTGAGAATGACAATGAGAAGGTGATTGTGAGGGAGAATGAGACTAGTTTTAGGAATGAGATTAATAGAGATGATTAGGGTGATAAAGATAAGGGCTAGGAATAGTATGAATATTTTGAATATTAATAAAATTGCAAATACTAAGAATGTTAATGAAAATAAGAATTATGAAAAGGTATAGAAACAATGAGATAATGAGAAAGAATATTATAATGAAAATGAATGTTTGATAATTATTTATCAGTAATATATATATATATTTTTATCACTATGATAATTATTGTAATCTTTATTGTTTTTATTATTATATTTACAAAGACCATTGCAATAATAACAGTAATCATGATAGCTATAATGATAGCAATGGTAATAAAATGATAAAAAAATATCAATCATAATGATAGAAATATTAGTAAAGATAATTATGACAATAACATGAATGATAATGATAATGATGAAGATAAAAATAATAATGAAGATAATAATAATGATAATTCTAATAATAATGATAATTATATAATATTCATAATGATAATAATGATAATGAAAATATTAATGATGATAAAAATAATAACAGCAATAATGATTTCTAAAAATGATAATAACAAAAATAATCATTATCACTGAAAATAATCATTATCATTAATGATAATTACAATTCAAAAAAAAATTATAATCATTTATAATCAATATTTAAAATATTCAATATAATAAGAATTATCATAATAATCAATAAATATTATTTCCATCATTACTGTTATTACTATCATTATTCACCTTCCAATCACCATCATTATTATCATTATATCATTATCATTAGTTCCATCATTATCATGCGAGTGTTATCATCAGTATCATAAAATATTTCCTTCCTTAATATTTGTGGGGTTTTCTTGCCACATTCGTGCAGTAAAGATAAATATTATATTAAAGATAAATATTCGTGCAGTAAAGATAAATATAAATAAGTAAAGATAAATATAAGATATTCGTGCAGTAATTAAAGATGTTCTTTAGCCATTGAAACACGTGGTGTTGTTGAGCGTCTGCTAATTTATTCAGAAAATCATATTGATATAAAATGATTTACACTTCTGTTTCAATGCAGTTAAAATATATAGTCTTCATAATGTAAAAACATACACCTGATAAATGGTGTAACATAAACAAAACATGTCTTTCTTGTAGTAAATAAGCGTAAAATAAAAAAACATCAAATATTGGTGGAACATGGGAGACATTACGTATGTCAAAGAAAACGGACCCGCCGTTCGGGGGGACTTAACTAAACTTTTATATTTCTAAATTTATTACTATCATTATTCATCATCACCATTATTATTATCATTGTTATCATAAATAAGTCATTACCATTATCATTAGTTCTATTATCATCATGAAAGTGTTATCATCAATATTATCAGTGATGATTACTTTATCATTAATATTGTTATCATTACCACCATCAACATTATGAAACTTTTCATTATCATCATTATTGTTGTTGCTTTTGTTGCCATTACTTTCTCCATTATCATCATTGTCATTGTCATCACTGACAAAGACCTCGCAACAACACCACCAACAAAAGCATGTAGGAGAACAAGAACAGGATCACCATCAAATTAACAATAATAAGAAGAAGGATGATAACAATTGATAATTTAATAGAAATAGGAGTAATAATAATAGTAATCCTATTGAAATAATAATAATAATATGAATAGCACAATTGATGATGAGGATGATCATATTTCTTGTAGATAATCAGGAAAATAATAATGACAATGTCAGTAATAATTAAGATGATCATACTTATTATTATCATAATTATCATAACTAATCATTATAACATTTATAATATAAAGAAATATAGAAAAATCTATTTTTTTCTTAGTTATAAAATAATCTATGAAAATATTTTATTGAAAAATTCATAGAATAAAGAAATAAATATCAATAAAAATAATGATAAAAGATGATAAAGATTCCCTTATTAAATTATAACAATAATTGTTATACAATTCCACAAAGACAAAGAAGAAAAAAGAAACAAAGGCAAAATTCTTCTGGTGCCTTTAAGAAGTCACTCGCTTTCCAATCGCCTTACCAAATGGATTCTTGGCGTTCACTTCTCCGCCCTTCTCGAGGAGCGTCTCTGCAACAGCATACTGGCCGTTCAAGGAAGCAAGGTGTAAGGGAGTCCAACCTGAGGGAGGAAGATGCTTCTGTTAGACGTCTGTTTGTGGGTAATGAACGTGAGAAGGGAAGTGAGGATGACAATGCAAAGGTGAATGTGAGTGAGAATGAAAATAAGAAGGTGGATGAGTGAGAAAGACAATGAGAAGGTGAATGTGAGTGAGAATAACAATAAGGTGAATATGAGTGAGAATAAAAATGAAAAAGTGAAAGTGAGTGTGAATGAGAGTTCAAAGGTGAATATGAGTGAGAATGACAATGAGAAGCTGAATGTGAGTGACAATGACAATAAGGTGAATATGAGTGAGAATGAAAATGAAAAAATGAAAGTGTGTGAATGAGAGTTAAAAAGTGAATATGAGTGAGAATGACAGTGAGGTGAATGTGAGTGAGAATGATAGTGAGAAGGTGAATATGTGTGAGTGACAGTGAGAAGGTGAATGAGTGAGAATGACAATGATGAGGGGAATGTGAGTGAGAATGACAGTGAGAAAATGAATGTGAATGAGAATGACAATGAGAAGATGAATGTGAGTGAGAATGACAGTGAGCTGAATATGAGTGAGAATGAAAATAAGGTGAAAGGTAATGAGAATGAATATGAGTGAAAAAGTGAATATGAGTGAGAATGACAGTGAGAAGCTGAATGTGAGTGATAATGATAATGATAAGGTGAATGTGAGTGAGAATAAAAATGAGAAGGTGGATGTGAGTGAGAATGACAATGAGAAGGTGAATGTGAGTGAGAATGACAGTGA
>NW_028234817.1:0-7500 GCF_977035675.1 Penaeus japonicus | reverse complement strand
GTATAATGATAATGAATATTTTTATGATAATAATAATCATAACCTTGCAATACATATGACAAATGATTAATGAATATATAACATTTACAAATAACTCAAATTAACAATTAAAACATAAGGATTGGATAAATAAAAAAGAATATTGAATGATGAATAAATAAGAAAACCTGATGATAGATGTATCCTTATTAGATCTGAATAATAATTGTTATAAATTTCCACAGAGATAAAGATGATAAAAGAAACAAAAGCAAAATTCTTCTGGTGCCTTTAAGAAGTCACTCGCTTTCCAATCGCCTTACCAATCACAGTCTTGGCGTTCACTTCTCCGCCCTTCTCGAGGAGCGTCTCTGCAACAGCATTGTGGCCGTTCCAGGAAGCAAAGTGTAAGGGAGTCTGATCTGAGGGAGGAAGATGCTTGTGTTAGACGTCTGTTTGTGAGTAATGAGCGTGAGAAGGGAAGTGAGGATGACAATGCGAAGGTGAATGTGAGTGAGAATGACAGTAAGAAGGTGAATGCGAGTGGAAATGACAATGAGAATTCAAAGGTGAATGTCAGTGAGAATAACAATCAGAAGGTGAATGTCAGTGAGAATGACAATGAGAAGGTGATTGTGAGGGAGAATGAGACTAGTTTTAGGAATGAGATTAATAGAGATGATTAGGGTGATAAGGGTAAGGGCTAGGAATAGTATGAATATTTTGAATATTAATAAAATTGCAAATACTTAGAATGTTAATGAAATAAGAATTATGAAAAGGTATAGAAACAAGAAGGAAAAGAAAAAAAAAATATATGTATGATAATGAGAAAGAATATTATAATGAAAATGAATGTTTGATAATTATTTATCAGTAATATATATATTTTCTATTACTATGATAATTATTGTAATTTTTGTTGTTTTTATTATTATATTTACGAAGACCATTGCAATAATAACAGTAATCATGATAGCTATAATGATAGCAATGGTAATAAAATGATACAAAAATATCAATCATAATGATAGAAATATTAGTGAAGATAATTATGAGAATAACATGAATGATAATGATAATGAGGAAGATAAAAATAATAATGAAGATCATAATAATGATAATTCTTATAATAATGATAATTATATAATATTCATAATGATAATAATGATAATGAAAATATTAATGATGATAAAAATAATAACAGCAATGAGGATTTCTAAAAATGATAATAACATAAAAATAATCATTATCATTAAAAATAATCATTATCATTAATGATAATTACAATTCATAATAAATTTATAATCATTTATAATCAATATTTAAAATATTCATTATAACAAGAATTATCATCATAATCAATAAATATTATTTCCATCATTACTGTTATTACTATCATTATTCACCTTCCAATCACCATCATTATTATCATTATATCATTATCATTAGTTCCATCATTATCATGAGAGTGTTATCATCAGTATCATAAAATATTTCCTTCCTTAATATTTGTGGGGTTTTCTTGCCACATTCGTGCAGTAAAGATAAATATTATATTAAAGATAAATATTCGTGCAGTAAAGATAAATATAAATAAGTAAAGATGAATATAAGATATTCGTGCAGTAAAGATGTTCTTTAGCCATTGAAACACGTGGTGTTGTTGAGCGTCTGCTAATTTATTCAGAAAATCATATTGATATAAAATGATTTACACTTCTGTTTCAATGCAGTTAAAATATATAGTCTTCATAATGGAAAAAACATACACCTGATAAATGGTGTAACATAAACAAAACATGTCTTTCTTGTAGTAAATAAGCGTAAAATAAAAAACATCAAATATTGGTGGAACATGGGAGACATTACGTATGTCAAAGAAAACGGACCCGCCGTTCGGGGGGACTTAACTAAACTTTTATATTTCTAAATTTATTACTATCATTATTCATCATCACCATTATTATTATCATTGTTATCATAAATATGTCATTACCATTATCATTAGTTCTATTATCATCATGAAAGTGTTATCATCAACATTATCAGTGATGATTACTTTATCATTAATATTGTTATCATTACCACCATCAACATTATGAAACTTTTCATTATCATCATTATTGTTGTTGCTTTTGTTGCCATTACTTTCTCCATTATCATCATTATCTTTGTCATCACTGACAAAGACCTCGCAACAACACCACCAACAAAAGCATGTAGGATAACAAGAACAGGATCACCATCAAAATAGCAATAATGAGAAGAAGGATGATAACAATTGATAATCTAGTAGAAATGGGAGTAACAATGATAGTTATAGTAATTAAATAATAATGATAATATGAATAGCACCATTGATGATGAGGATGATCATATTTCTTTTAGATAATTATGAAAATAATAATGATAATGTCAATAATAATTAAGATGATCATACTTATTATTATCAGAATTGTTATAACTAATCATTATAACATTCATAGTATAAAGAAATATAGAAAAATCTATTTATTTCTATTTTATAGAATATTCTATGAAAATATTTTATTGAAAAATTCATAAAATAAAGAAATAAATATCAATAAAATTAATGATAAAAGATGATAAAGATTCCCTTATTAAATTATAACAATAATTGTTATAAAATTCCATACAGACAAAGAAGAAAAAAGAAACAAAAGCAAAATTCTTCTGGTGCCTTTAAGAAGTCACTCGCTTTCCAATCGCCTTACCATTATAAGCCTTGGCGTTCACTTCTCCGCCCTTCTCGAGGAGCGTCTCTGCAACAGCATGATGGCCGTTCAAGGAAGCATAGTGTAAGGGAGTCTTACCTGAGGGAGGAAGATGCTTCTGTTAGACATCTGTTTGTGAGTAATGAGCGTAAGAATGGAAGTGAGGATGACAATGAGAAGGTGAGTGTGAATGAGAATGACAATGAGAAGGTGAATGTGAGTGAGACTGACAATGTGAAGGTGAATGTGAGTGAGAATGACAATTAGAATGTGAATATGAATGAGAATCAACATGAGAAGGTGAATGTGAATGAGAATGACAATGAGAAGGTGAATGTGAATGAGAATCAACATGAGAAGGTGAATGTGAATGATAATGATAATGAGGAGGTGAATGTGAGTGAGAATGACAATGGGAAGGTGAATGTGAGTGAGAATGACAATGAGAAGGTGAATGCGAATGAGAATGACAGTGAGGTGAATGTGAGTGAAAATGATAATGAAAAGGTGAATGTGAGTCAGAATGACAATGAGAAGGTGAATGTGATTGAGAATGACAATGAGAAGGTGAATGTGAGTGAGAATGACAATGAGAAGGTGAATGTGAGTGAGAATGGAAATGAGAAGGTGAATGTGAATGAGGATGACAGTGAGGTGAATGTTAGTGAAAATGATAATGAAAGTTAATGTGAGTCAGAAAGACAATGGGAAGGTGAATGTGAGTGAGAATGACAGTGAAAAGGTGAATGTGAGGGAGAATGACAGTGAGGAGAATGTGAGTGAGAATGACAGTGACAAAGTGAATATGAGCAAACATGACAAGGATAGGGACAATGAGGTAGAAGGACAATGAGAAGGTGAATGTGAGTGTGAATGACAGTTAAAAGGTGAATGTGAGTGAGAATAACAATGAGGTGAATGTGAGGGAGAATGACAGTGAGAAGGTGAATGAGTGAGAATGACAATGATAAGGTGAATGAGTTAGAATGACAATGAGAAGGTAAATGTGAGTGAGAATGACAATAAGAAGGTGAATGTGAGTGAGAATGACAATGAGAAATTGAATGTGAGTGAGAATGACAGTGAGCTGAATGGGAGTGAGAATGAAAATAAGGTGAAAGTGAGTGTGAGTGAATATGAGAAACTGAATGTGAGTGAGAATGACAGTGAGAAGGTGAATGTGAGTGAAAATGACAATGAAAAGGTGAATGTGAGTGAGAATAACAATGAGAAGGTGGATGTGAGTGAGAATGAAAATGAGAAGGTGAATAAGAGTGAGAATGACAATGAGAAGGAGAATGTGAGTGAGAATGACAGTGAAGTGAATGTGAGTGAGAATGACAATAAGAAGGTGAATGTGAGTGAGAATGACAATGGGAAGGTGAATGTGAGTGAGAATGACAATGAGAAGGTGAATGTGAGTGAGAATGAAAATGAGAAGGTGAATGTGAGTGAGAATGACTATGAGAAGGTGAATGTGAGTGAGAATGGAAATGAGAAGGTGAATGTGAGTGAGAATGACAATGAGATGGTGAATGTGAGTGAAAATGACTGTGAGAAGGTGAATGTGAGTGAGAATGACAATGAGAAGTTGAATGTGAGTGAGAATGACAATGAGAAGGTGCATGTGAGTGAGAATGACAATGAGAAGGTGAAAGTGAGTGAGAATGACGATGAGAAGGTGAATATGAGTGAGAATGACAATGAGAAGGTGAATGTGAGTGAGAATGACAATGAGAATGTGAATATGAGAAAGAATAACAATGAGAAGGTGAATGTGAGAGAGAATGACAATGAGAAGGTGAATTAAGTGAGAATGATAATAAGGTGAATGTGAGTGGGAATGACAATGAAAAGGTGAATGTGAGTGAGGATGACAATGAGAAGGTGAATGTGAGTGAGAATGACAATGTAAATGTGAGTGAGAATGAGAATGTGAATATGAGTGAGAATGACAATGAGAAGGTGAATGTGAGTGAGAATGACAATGAGAAGGTGAATATGAGAAAGAATGACAATGAGAAGGTGAATGTGAGTGAGAATGAGAATGAGAAGGTGAATGTGAGTGAGGATGACAATAAGAAGGTGAATGTGAGTGAGAATGAAAATGAGGTGAATGTGATTGAGAATGAGAAAGAGAAGGTGAATATGAGTGAGAATGACAATGAGAAGGTGAATATGAGAAAGAATGACAATGAGAAGGTGAATGTGAGTGAGAATGAGAATAAGAAGGTGAATGTGAGTGAGGATGACAATGAGAAGGTGAATGTGAGTGAGAATGAGAAAGAAAAGGTGAATATGAGTGAGAATGACAATGAGAAGGTGAATGTGAGTGAGAATGACAATGAGAAGGTTAATGTGAGTGAGAATGACAATGAGAAGGTGAATGTGAGTGAGGATGACAATGAGAAGGTGAATGTGAGTGAGAATGACAATAAGAAGGAGAATGCGAGTGAGAATGACAATGAGAAGGTGAATGTGAATGAGAATGACAATGAGAAGGTGAATGTGAGTGAGAATGACAATGAAAAGGTGAATTTGAATGAGAATGACAATGAGAAGGTGAATATGAATGAGAATGGCAATGAGAAGCTGAATGTGGATGAGAATGACAATGAGAAGGTGAATGTGAGTGAGAATCACAATGAGAAGGTGAATGTGAATGACAATCACAATGAGAAGGTGAATGTGAGTGAGTGACAATGAGAAAGTGAATGTGGGTGAGAATGACAATGAGAAGGTGAATGTGAGCGAGAATGAAAATGAGAAGGTAAATGTGAGTGAGAATGACAATGTGAATGTGAGTGAGAATGACAATGAGAAGGTAAATGTGAGTTACAGTGACAATGAGAATGACAATGAGATGGTGATTGTGAGTGAGAACGACAATGAGAAGGTGAATGTGAGTGAAAATGACAACAAGAAGGTTAATGCGAGTGAGAATGACAATGAAAAGGTGAATGTGAATGACAATGACAATGAGAAGGTGAATGTGAGTGTGAATGACAATGAGAAGGTGAATATGATTTAGAATAACAATGAGAAGGTGAATGAGTGAGAATGACAATGAGAAGGTGAATAAGTGAGAATGACAATGAGAAGGTGAATGTGAGTGAGAATGGCAATGAGAAGGTGAATGCGAGTGCGAATGACAATGAGGAGGTGAATTTGAGTGAGAATGTCAATGAGAAGGTGAATGTGAGTGAGAATGAAAACGAGAAGGTGAATGCAAATGAGAATGACAATGAGAAGGTGAATGTGAATGAGAATTACAATGAGAAGGTGAATTTGAATGACAATGAGAAGGTGAGTGTGAATGACAATGAGAAGTTGAATGTGAGTGAGAATGACAATGAGAAGGTGCATGTGAGTGAGAATGACAATGAGAAGGTGAAAGTGAGTGAGAATGACGATGAGAAGGTGAATATGAGTGAGAATGACAATGAGAAGGTGAATGTGAGTGAGAATGACAATGAGAATGTGAATATGAGAAAGAATAACAATGAGAAGGTGAATGTGAGAGAGAATGACAATGAGAAGGTGAATTAAGTGAGAATGATAATAAGGTGAATGTGAGTGGGAATGACAATGAAAAGGTGAATGTGAGTGAGGATGACAATGAGAAGGTGAATGTGAGTGAGAATGACAATGTGAATGTGAGTGAGAATGAGAATGTGAATATGAGTGAGAATGACAATGAGAAGGTGAATGTGAGTGAGAATGACAATGAGAAGGTGAATGTGAGAGAGAAGGACAAGGAGAAGGTGAATGTGAGTGAGAATGAATGAGAAGGTGAATGTGAGTGAGGATGACAATGAGAAGGTGAATGTGAGTGAGAATGAAAATGAGGTGAATGTGAGTGAGAATGAGAAAAAGAAGGTGAATATGAGTGAGAATGACAATGAGAAGGTGAATATGAGAAAGAATGACAATGAGAAGGTGAATGTGAGTGAGAATGAGAATAAGAAGGTGAATGTGAGTGAGGATGACAATGAGAAGGTGAATGTGAGTGAGAATGAGAAAGAAAAGGTGAATATGAGTGAGAATGACAATGAGAAGGTGAATGTGAGTGAGAATGACAATGAGAAGGTTAATGTGAGTGAGAATGACAATGAGAAGGTGAATGTGAGTGAGGATGACAATGAGAAGGTGAATGTGAGTGAGAATGACAATAAGAAGGAGAATGCGAGTGAGAATGACAATAAGAAGGTGAATGTGAATGAGAATGACAATGAGAAGGTGAATGTGAGTGAGAATGACAATGAGAAGCTGAATGTGGATGAGAATGACAATGAGAAGGTGAATGTGAGTGAGAATGGCAATGAGAAGCTGAATGTGGATGAGAATGACAATGAGAAGGTGAATGTGAGTGAGAATCACAATGAGAAGGTGAATGTGAATGACAATTTCAATGAGAAGGTGAATGTGAGTGAGTGACAATGAGAAAGTGAATGTGGGTGAGAATGACAATGAGAAGGTGAATGTGAGCGAGAATGAAAATGAGAAGGTAAATGTGAGTGAGAAAATGACAATGTGAATGTGAGTGAGAATGACAATTGAGAAGGTACAATGTGAGTTACAGTGACAATGGAGAATGACAATGAGATGGTGAATGTGAGTGAGAACGACAATGAGAAGGTGAATGTGAGTGAAAATGACAACAAGAAGGTTAATGCGAGTGAGAATGACAATGAAAAGGTGAATGTGAATGACAATGACAATGAGACAGGGTGAATGTGAGTGTGAATGACAATGAGAAGGTGAATATGATTTAGAATAACAA
>NW_028234816.1:0-5000 GCF_977035675.1 Penaeus japonicus | reverse complement strand
TGTATATATACATACATACATTATAGTATATATATATATATATATATATATATATATATTATATAACATATATACATACATCGTGATGTATATATTTATATTATATATAATATTATATATATACATATATATATATATATATTATATATATATCTATATTTATATATGTATATGTATATATATTATATATTATACTATATATATTATATATATATATATAAATATATATCTATATATAAATATATGTATATAATCTGTTATATAAACATAAATTATTACTACTATATATATATATTATATCTGTCTTATCTCACTATATTATGTGTATCTATATATATATATATATAATATCTATTATATATATATATATTATATATGTATATATAATATGTCATTATTACTGTATAAATATATATATATCTATTATATATATATCTCTATATATATATCTCCTATATATACATAACACTATTCCCTCCACCTCCCACTTCCCATCTCCACAGGGTACTACTCTATATAAACAAATATATCTCGCATTGTATAATTATTTATATTAGAATATATATAATTACAAATACGCACACACAAAACACACACATGACACACACAAAACACACACCATACATACACCTCTCCAACACACACACACACACACCCACACCAACACAACCACATATATATATATATATATTTATATATTATATTTATATATTATATATATATATATACTATATATACATATATATATATATATATATACATTATATATATATATATTTATATATTTATATATAATATCATATATAATTATATATATAGATATATACATATATATATGGGTACACATATATATATGTATATATATACATGTATATACATACATCCAGTAAATAATATATATATATATATAATATATATATATATTATATATATATATATATACAGTACATATATATGCATTATATTATACATATATACATACTATATATATATATATATATATTAGATATTATATAATATATATATATATTGTATATATATATAATATCTATATATATAGCCGTTACGATATTATTTATTAATATTATATATATATATTATATTTGTTATCTATACAAACATACATACATAATACATGTGCGTATATATATTTATATATATAGATATAGACATAGATTAGATAGATAGATTTAGATGAATAATTATATATGTATATATATGGAAGGTTCTTATTGTATATTGATAAAGATTCAAAATTCATATCGAGAAGCAATATTCAATATTTCTTGTTACTTAAATACAATGGCTCCCGTTCCAGGTCAGTCCTGAATAACCCACGTTCGGAGGGCGTGGCACAAGGTTCCTGCCTCATTACACGTGGACCAGTCACCGCCGGGTCGGGCAGGCTCCCTGACCAATTGAGACAGAATTGGTCGTGCCACCACGTACTGACCCAGTATCTCCTTCAAAATAGGTCATTGATAGATTTTAGACAGAATTAGTTTCGACCTTCAAGTCGAGAGGTCTTCTCTCCCTTCACTCCTCAAGGATTCCAGGTAGACAGTGTTTTTGTGCCTGTATGACTTAGCTTATTTCATAAATATGTGCATTGTCTGTGTTTTTCCTTAGAGTTGTGTTTTCCTTAGCGTTGTGTTTTCCTTAGTGTTGTGTTTAATTAGGGTTATTGATATATCTTTAGCTCAGGTATTATTAGCTTGCGATAGGCTTAGCTTCCCTTGCATTATATATATATATCGTGCCTCCTTGTAAATTTAATGTTATATATATATCTTGATTTTATAATATATTGTTTATGTTTTCTCTCGTGTTTACACATCTCCTTTATATATTAGTGTGGGAATTAGACAATCTCTGCTCGAACATATTCGGCGTGCCGGGACGGGACCCGTCGTCGTTCAATTACACAAATAGTGTTCGTATTTAGGATTATTACAATTTAACAAACTGGTCGTAGTAGGGGGACTCTTAATACCATCACATAAATGGTGCAGGGTGAGATTCATTCTGCTCCCACTATTTGGTGGCAGAATGGGATTCATCTTTTGATATCTTGCTCGACAATTAAATTGGTTGACTAATGCAAGATTAGTACCCTCACGTAGTTAATTAGTTTTGATTATAAATATTCGTAGGACCGCTGCTACAAATATTTTTGGTTCTGTTCGATTAATAACAAATTGATAGGACCTAGTTTCTATTTTTTTTGACACTATTTAAGGAATACTAGAGGCTCTTCGTTCTATTTTTTTCACTACGTTACCGTGATATCCTGAGAAGTACCTCCTCATTTTAGGTTAAAAGTTGTAGAATGTTAACATAATTTTTTTTAAGTAGTGAACCGCTCGCGCGTACTTTAAATAACCCTTGTCTATCCGCATCATATGGTATCGGCTGGGACAATTATCGCACGTTAGTATTGTCTAGGTGTGATTTAGTGATTGTGAACCCCACCGTCGCACTAAGAGGAACACAATCAATCGCCGTGAAGCTACTTCTCTTCTCACAGCAAAAAAGGTAAGTCACTTTAAGGTGCTAAGGCACCATGGCTTTCTGTGTTTCACCTGCCCCCCTCCTCCATTTGCAGTTTTGTTCTCCTGTATTATTGTAAAAATCCACCCCCGTCATTCCCCCACCCCCCCCCCTCCACGCTTTTCATTACCATTTTGTTAATAGTTGATAATTTTGTATATACGTTCGTTTCGTTATTTCACTAAATATTTTCGTTAACATTCGGTAACGTAATATTTCACTCATTCTTTATGTCTTCCGATGTGTACGTTATTCGTTCATTTACTATGCTACGAATGTTTAACAAATATTCTAATTTTATCGTACGTTGTTTTATTAACGTTTCAACGTTATTCGTACTCCGTAGAAATTCACTAATGTGTGACGTTAGTCTTTCATACGAAAAACCCGATAAAATACTGTTTCGGTTACTTATTCAGTTATTCTAAGCTTTGATTGCTCTACGTTATCTTGTGTGAATTTACGATTAAATTTTACTAGTTAATGCATTGATTTGTTTTTCTGTGCGTTAGTTAATTAAATAACTGTAATACACATCTATCTATGGCAATACCTTCGAAATTTCTATGTAGAATTTCTAATATCTGTTGGATTTTCTGACAGTTTTCGTTCCTATGCGAATTTAAATGACGCATTTCTTCGAACAAAAATATATTATCAATAATTACATGATTCTGATTCGTTCTTTGATCTGGGTGATTTTTTTTCTTGTGAATTTAAATATTCTCCTTTCTTGAAGATGGTTTATACTATGTATTCTGGAAATGTATTCACTTTGCGTTAACATTTGTTAATATTTGTTCCTTTTATTATGGGACTTTAATTTTTTTATTTTATTTTTGCTTAAATATACATTACATTTAAAATGTATTTTGCATCTGACTCAACTTTACCCTAGACCCGTTTCGTTTTTAAAAATAATAAAAAAACGGTCAATCTGAACGTAAAAACTTTGAAATGTGTTATATTTTCACGCGACCATTCTGTCCCTTGTGGTCAAATTCTGACCGTGTGATATTGGGAATAGCATCACATGAGACCCTCGGTCACGTCATGACCGCGTTCTGTATGTGACCTTATCCTATGTCATTTTGCACGTGTGAATTTGTAAGAAAATCGGTTAACAATTATTAAAACTTATATGTGTCTTAACTCTGATTTCTCTACATTTTCATTTATTTTCTTGTCTGCATATTACGTTTGTATATTCTTAATGATGACTATATATCTGCATCTCGGTAACATGACTCCTTTATTATTTGTGATTCGATTAATGGTCACACTACTGACCTCACTCGGTACATTGTAATCCGATAATTGGATTAACAATTTGTACTGTCTTTGGAAATTCTATCTTATTTCTCAAACAATCGCAGTCTTATGTTTTTGATGTTTTGTTCACTTTTTTGACTTTGTGGATATATGATTGTTAATTCATTACAATATCTATGGACAATTATTCATATCATACCATGTTTTCATCCACTTCATATTTTGATTTATCATCACATTTAGTACGAAAGGTTGACAGATGCAGTTCGTTTCTTGCTTTATTCCTATTAATTGTATATGTCATATTCGACTATCTTTGCATTTTCATTGCATTATTGATATTGTTCCTTCCATATCTCATTATTTAATTGCAAGTAACTTTGATCATCATATGATATGGATTGTCATTATTTTAATGATAAGCAATTGTCGACTTCAAGGGGGGCCCAAAACATTTAGCATATATGTTATTATCATAGGCCTCTCCGGAGTTTCCGACTTTCGAAACATTTCATTGGTTCAATCGGGACCGCCAAATATCTTATCATGATGTTACTGAACGAAACGTTCACTAGGACAGTCAGGAAAAGGTTTATTCATATTTCATATTTTTATTGCTTTTCAGCTTAACTTTGCCTTTTCCAGCTACTGTACCTCATTATCGGGCCTTCATTGCATGACGCCCTTGCTAAGCATCTCACACCCTAATTTCGCGTATCTATGTACCACAATTGAATAAACCGCGAATCACGGGTCTTTTTTATGCACTCGGTGCAAAACGCGCTTAAGGAGCTTCTTGAAAAACCTGACGTCACAATTAATTCTCTCAATACAGAGGACAGCGCGTTATCACTTATCAGACGTTCCAGGCTTGTAACTCCACAATTTTTTTTTTAGCTATGCACATATTCATGGTATTTTCTTTCAGTTGCCCGATCTAGGCTTTACCGCCGCACCTTATTTCAGAAGGACGAGTTCGGCCCACGCAAATTGAAATATCTAGCATAGTTAAATAATTCATCATATGGATCTTTGTTCTCGAGCGAAGGACAGCGTTTCCCCAAGGGTACGAGCCGTTCAAATTTGGCGGCATGATCTTACCGAACTAGCATGTCAATCACGGTAAATTTCTCTATTCTCAACGGAACGACCCTCCAGGTCAATATTTTATTAATATT
>NW_028234815.1:5000-6209 GCF_977035675.1 Penaeus japonicus | reverse complement strand
CATGGAAAATGCTTGTAATAGGTATTTTTTTAGTATCTTTTGTATTTTTAGTAGTGGCATTTTTTTTTCTCTCTCTCTCTCTCATTTATTTTTTGCTCTAATATAACGATAATCATCGTATTTAGCTATAATCATTTTCATTATCAGAATGGCTCTAACGTGTATTTTAAGGCATTTTGGCTTTTCTTTTCGGATCGTGCATTTTTATTTTTCCTGCAATTTTTTTCTCGAAATTATTATTCCTTTAATATAACGAAAATCAGCGCATTTAACTATAATCCGTTTCATTATCAGAAATTGCTCAAACGTGTATTTTAAAGGCCTTTTTGCTATTTTTCAAGATCGGTTATTTTTCCTGCTTTTTCCTGAATTGATATTTCCTTTGATATCACGAAAAACAGTGTATTCAACTGTATTCCTTTCTATCATGAAATTGCTTATAATAGATATTTTTAATATCTCGTATTTTCTTGATCTTTATATATTTATCATTATTTTATTTCAGTTCCCCCTTTTTTCCCGATTCATATTTCCTCTAATATCAAACACACACACACACACACAAAAAAAAAAAAAAAAAAAAAAACAGCGTCTTTAACTGTACTCCTTTTCACCATGAAAATGCTTATAATAGGTATTTTTAGCATTTTTGGTATTTTCGTGATCTTTATATATTTATCATTATTTTTTTTTTAAATTTTCCCCTTTCTTCTCAATTCCTATTGAATGAAATATCACAAAAAATAGCGTATTTAACTGTACTCCTTTTCATCATGAAAATGCTTATAATAGGTATTTTTAGTATTTTTGGTATTTTCGTGATTTTTATATATATATCATTATTTTTTTTATTTCCCTCTTTTTTCTCAATTCATATTTCCTCTAATATCACAAAAAAACAGCGTATTTAACTGTACTCCTTTTCATTATTAAAATGCTTTTTAGTATCTTTGGTATTCTTAGTAATGTTTTTTTTTTTCTCTCTCTCTCATTTATTTTTTCCTATAATATAACGGTAATCAGCGTATTTAGCTTTAATCATTTTCACTATCAGAATGGCTCTAACGTGTACTTTAATGATTTTTGGTATTTTCGTGATTTTTCATTATTTTTTCATTTCCCCCTTTTTCTCTCAATTCATATTTCCTCTAATATCACAAAAAAACGTATTTAACTGTACTCCTTTTCATCATCAAAATGATTATAATA
>NW_028234814.1:5000-7500 GCF_977035675.1 Penaeus japonicus | reverse complement strand
TATCTAATATTATATATATATATATATATTATATATAGACATATAACCCACACATATATATAGATGATATAGAGCTATAGATATATAGAGATATCATAGAGAGAGATAGATAGATCTGATATATTAGATAGATAGATATATATTTATATATATATATCATATATATATATTTATATATATATTTATATATCTACATTCAAATGTATACATATATGTATATATATATATATTATATGTATATATCATTATATATATGTATATATATGTATATATATATATATATATGAACTATAAATATATATATATATATTATATATATATATATATTATGCATATATATTATATATATATATATAATATATATATATTTATTATAGATATATTATATATAAATGCATATATATATATATATATATATATATATATATAATTTATATATATATATGTTGTATATATGTATCATATATATATATATATATATCTATATATATATTTATATATGAATAGATAATATATATGTATATTTGTACACACACACACACACAACACAAACACACACACATTTAATATATATATATATATATATATATATATATATATATATATAATATATATGCATATGCATATATATATATATATATATATATATATATTATATATATATATATATATAATCTATAATATATATATAGATAGATTGATAGATAGATAGATAGATATAGATAGATATAGTGATATTAGAGATAATAGGATATATATAATAGAGAGATAGATAGATAGATAGATAGATAGATGTATATTTATATATATATATATATATATATTTATATATATATATTTATATTTACATATATATAGATATATATATATATATATATATATATATAATATGAGTGTGTGTGTGTGTGTGTGTGTCTGAGTGTCTGAGTGAGTTGTGTTATCCTGCTCCGTGCGCATGACCTCAGGTGACCTTGTAAGGTGACGGTTGAGACGACATGTGTGTATATATATATATATATATATATATATATATATATATATATTATATATATATATATATACATATATATATATATATATATATATATATATATATTATATATATATATATATATATATATATTATATATATACAACACCACACACACACACACACACACACACACACACACACACACACACACATATATATATATATATATATATATATATATATGTGTGTGTGTGTGTGTGTGTGTGTGTGTGTGTGTGTGTGTGTGTTTATATACATATCTATCTATCTATCTATCTAATTTTCTCTCTCTCTCTCTCTCTCTCTCTCTCTCTCTCTCTATATATATATATATTATATATATTATTATATATATATATATATATATATATATATAAATATATATATATATATATATATATATATATATATTACTTATAAAAGATTCTAAATAATTTATATATGCAAAACAATAAAAGATAATTACGGTGTCATCGCATATATTGAATATTGTATTTTACCCTTTGCTTGTTCTATGCAGAAAAATATCAGGAAGTTTCTTTGACAGAAGTATCGGATCAGATCATGTGACTCTGTAGGATGATTGACAGGCCGAGATATGGCTGTTGGGTTGGGGATTCACACCTTGCTATCACAGTCTTCATGCACAAGATTATGCTTACTCGCTGCCGGCTCACCCTTGCCTGGCATACGAGCAATTCCAATATTTATGTCCTCATAAGAACGAATAATGAAAATTTATCTAAAATATGTTTAGTCTAGCGTGTTCTCTAAAGCTTTCCTAGTAAATCTGGCTACTCAAATCAAGGTAAATTCTACTATTAAAAAAAAAAAAAAAAAAGACTTGTGACAGCTAGAAGAATGTTCGCCTTTGGAGGGGTGACAGGGAAAGGGTTAAAGCATATGTTATTGAAGTGTGTTATAGAAATATATGTTAGGGAAGGGAGTATTATAGAAGTGCGTTTTATAGAAGCTTATGTTATGGAAAACATGCAGAGCTCATTGCACTGCGCAACGGACCGTCTGCATAGGAGTGTAGAGTTCGTAACTATTGTATCCTGAATTAGTGTTATTTTCGCAAATCTCTTAAGTAAACTGTTCAAATGGCAAGTCTGAACTAAAAGGTAATTATATTATTTTTTGTTTGTTTGTTTTAATATATTCATATCTGTTTGAGTGTACGTTTGTGTAAGTGTTTGTACGTGTATATGCACGTTTTGCAATTGTGATTGTGTTTATCAGTGAATATGTATGAGAGTGAGTGTCTGCACAAATGTATTTTTTATTTTTTATTATTATGAATGTGTGTTTAATCGTGTGTGTTTTTGCGTGTTTGCTATTATGTATGTTTGGCTGTATGTGTGTGTGTTTACTTGTGTGTGTTTGTGTGTTTGATAGTGCATGTATGCGGGTATCCGAGCGTACGTGTGTGCGTTTTATGTGTGTGTGTGTGTGTGTGTGTGTGTGTGTGTGTGTGTGTGTGTGTGT
>NW_028234814.1:0-2500 GCF_977035675.1 Penaeus japonicus | reverse complement strand
CCAAGTGGGGGAAACAACCCAAGCATAAGCAAGAGGCCACCTTTGGAGTGAGAGACAGTTCAGAGTGTGCCTAAGCATCAGTGTTTGAGAAAGAGCAAGAGGCCAGCTTTGAGGGAGAGACAGTTCAGAGTGGGCCTAACCATCAGTGTGTGAGAAAGAGCAAGAGGTCAGCTTTGGAGTGAGAGACAGTTCATAGCAATCCTCATACCATGACTGTTGCCATTGGTACCTGGGCTGACTGGCTCATGGTTGCTGTGGAGGAAAGACACATTGGACAGACTGGGATTAATCGCAACAGGAGTGACGAAAGTAAAAGCAAATGCAGTTATGTGGTCCGGCAGGGATGGTTACTTGGACTTTGCTATTTTGGAGGCAGAGGATAACTTGTTTGAAGCCACAGTACTATTTCCATTTCTTATAAGAATTATCATCATTATTATAATCATTAGTATAAGCATCATTATCATCTTCTCTAACTTTCAGGTCGGGACCCATTACACGAGGCTGCTAGGGGAGGTCAAGAGGCAGTGGTCGAGACACTCCTCAATTTTGGTGCGCAAGTGAATGCCAAGGGTGCATTTGGTAAGGCAATTGGAAAGCTTTTGAAGCTATCAAGGGTCTAGAGTTTTCTTTCTTGTCACCTAATGGTATTAATGATGATAGTTTTATCATCAGTAATATTACTAATTTTATTTCTTTTTTTTTTCTTTTTTTTTGTATTTCTCTGATTTTCTTTTTTTTTATAGATTATATGTGATTATTATCAAATAATTGTCATTTATTTGTTGATTCAGTCCTCATACTTGGAGCCAAAGGGGTCGCCCAGTGCCCTTAGAAAAGGTCAATTAAGGGCAAGAGGTTTTTCTCTAGCCACAGAGGCGCCAATGCTCTTGGGTCTTGAGTCAATATTAAGCCAGCAGATATAGTATAGCCTTCATCTTTGTTTGGTTCGAAGTAGAGGAGAGAGGCAGGTGCCGAGTAATGCCTTTCCAAAGGACACGAAGATGATGCATTATTATTTAAATTATCTATCCAAGTGTCATCTTTATTCATTATCTTTATATCAATAATTTTCATTATCTTTCCCCTTCCTATTTTCTTTATCATTCTCACTAATATTTTTTTCATTCTCTTTTTCATTCTCATTCCTAAGAATATTGAGTAGCCTTGTCACTCCTTTTTCTTCTCATTCTCATCATAAGTGTTGTTCCCAATCTCTTTCCACTCTGTTAATTGTTTTTCTTGTTCTAGTTCTATTCATCCTTGTAACCACTTTCCAAATAATTCTTATATCTTTCACAAAATAATATCATTGGTATTTTCATTCCTTGTCTTATAATCCATTATATTTTTTTTCATTCTCATTATTGACCTCATTTCGTCTTATATTTCATATCTTGCTAATACTTATTCTCATTATAATAATAACTTTATATTTTTGTAACAGACAATGTGATCACTTTCTTTATTCATATCATTGTCATTTTCACTTTCCATTCATGATATTTTGGATTCTCATTTTAAATCTCTCACTATTAATATCACTGATTAATATTCCTTTACATTGACATTATATGTGTCATTTTGATCATTATCATTTACACATTATATGTGTCATTTTGATCATTATCATTTACACACTCATTCCAAGTATCATTAACATTGTCATTATCATGTTAATTCTTGTCCACATATATCTCCCTTCCATTTGTCATTATATCCTTCTATTGTAAGTCATCTATTAATTCTCTCATAATAATTTTATAATAATTCTTACCTCTCTAGTTATAATGATAATATTCATTGCCATTCATTGTTGTTGTTATTTTTATAAATTATTATTATCAACATCATTGACATCATCATTATTATTTCCATTACTAATATTATTATGATCATTATCTCACTGTCATTCTCATTCACATTCACTTTCTCATTGTCATTCTCACTCACATTCACCTTCTCATTGTCATTCTCACTCACATTCACCTTCTCATTGTCATTCTCACTCACATTCACCTTCTCACTGTCATTCTCACTCACATTCACCTTCTCATTTTCATTTTCACTCACATTCACCTTCTCATTATCATTCTCACTCACATTCACCTTCTCATTTTTATTTTCACTCACATTCACCTTCTCATTATCATTCTCACTCACATTCACCTTCTCATTGTCATTCTCACTCACTTTCACCTTTCCCTGTCATCCTCACATTCACCTTCTCATTGTCATTCTCACTCACATTAACCTTCTCACTGTCATTCCCACTCACATTCACCTTCTCATTGTTATTCTCACTCACATTCACCTTCTCATTGTTATTCTCACTCACATTCACCTTCTCATTGTCATTCTCACTCACATTCACCTTCTCACTGTCATTCTCACTCACATTCACCTTCTCATTGTCATTCTCACTCACTTCCACCTTCCACTGCCATCCTCACATTCATTGTCATTCTCACTCACATTCACCTTATTGTCATTCTCACTC
>NW_028234813.1:0-6790 GCF_977035675.1 Penaeus japonicus | reverse complement strand
GGGAGAGAGAGGAGGGGAAGAAAGAGAGAAGAGGAAGATAGAGAGAAAAAAAGTGAGAGAGGGGGAAGGGGAGAGGAGTGGGGGAGGAGGAGAAGAGAGGAGAGGAAGAGGAAAAGAGAGGGGGAGAGAGAGAGAGAAGAGAGAGACAGGAGAGGGAGGAGAAAGGGGAGAGAGGAAAAGGGGAAGGGGAGAGGAGAAAGGGGATAGGGGAAGAGGGGGGGAGAGAGAGAGAGAGAGAGGAGGGAATATGGAGAGAAAAAAAAAGAGAGGGAGGAGGGAGAGAGAGAGAGAGAGAAGAGAGAGAGAGAGGAAGGGAAGAGAGAGAAGGAAGAGGAAGAGAGAGAGAGAGGGGGAGGGAGAGAGAGAGAGGGGGAAAGGAGAAAAAAAGGAGGAAGGGAGAGGG
This sequence comes from Penaeus japonicus, assembly GCF_977035675.1. Lineage (NCBI taxonomy): Eukaryota > Metazoa > Arthropoda > Malacostraca > Decapoda > Penaeidae > Penaeus > Penaeus japonicus. The sequence continues at coordinate 6,387 of NW_028234813.1, read as the reverse complement.
GGAGAGAGGAGGAGAGAGTGGGAGAGAGGAGAGGGGGAAGGAAGAGGAAAAGAGAGAGAGGGGGAGAGAGGAGAGAGGGAAAGGAGAGGAGAAAAGGGAGAGGGGAGGGGAGAAGGGAGAGGGGAGAGAGGAGAGGGAGAGAGAGAGAGGAAAAGAGAGAAAAAAATAGAGAGGGGGAGGAAGAGAGGAAGAAGGAGAGAGAGGGGGAGGAAAAAAGAGAGGAGAGGGGGAGAGGGGAGAGGAGAGAGGAGAGAGGAGGAGAAGAGAGAGAGGGGAGAGAGAAAGGGGGAGAGGGGGAGAAGAAAAGGGGAAATATAGGGGAAAAAGGGAAATGAGAGAGAGGAAGAGAGAGAAGAGAGGGAGAGGAGAGAGGGAGGGAAGATAAAGAGAAAGAAAGTGAGAGAGAGAGGGGAGGGGGAAAGAGGAAGAAGGGGAAAAAGAAAGTGAGAGAGAGGAGGATGGAGAATGGGAATGGGAGTGAGAGAGAGAGGGACAGGGGGGGAAAATTTTGTCAGTAATAAAAAGACCAAAAACAACCCCTTGTGAACAAATTTCCCAACTCGTTTGGAAACGAGACAAAGCCCCCAAGGGGTCTTTGACGCATGGTGTAAAAAAATAAAACCGGTGAAGTTAGCGGTATTAAAAAATATGAAAAAAAATTTTGTTTTTACATAGTAAGGGCAACGAATTCAATAAAGGAGAGGATAAATTAATTAATTAGTCTTTGGCCATTTTTGTTAGGTTTCAAAACCCATTACAAAATGTAATTTTGATCATTATTACTTTTGTTCTTTTAGTTTTTTATGGGATAAATATATAGCTTATTTTCTATTTTTTAATTGTCTTTGCTTAGATTTAACGAAATTGATTTTCATATAGCCTTTTATTTTTAATAGCAATAATCAACGATTTTGATGTCTCGGACCTGAGAGAGGTACAACATTCATTGTTTGAAAAGCATTAAGGACACACGAGGAAAATTAGAACAAAGGGACATAGCCCTTTAGAAATAGTGGGAAAAATCCGCGATAATTTTCTGCCCCCCCCCTTTTCTCTCTCCCCCCCTTCCTTACAATATATTTATATATATATATTAATAATATATATATATTTTATATTATATATATTACCACACCAAACCCCCAAACACACCAAAAAACAAATATATTTATAAATATATAAATATATTTTAATATATTATAAAATATATAAAAATATTTTAATATTAAAAATTTTTAATTCAATAATAAAAAAACCCCAAACACAAAACCCTAAACCACACCCCCCACACACAAAAACAACCACACAACAAACACACACAAACCAAACAAATATTATAATATATTTAAAATAAATTTCTTATTTTTTCTGTGTCTCCAGGGGCGGGCCTGATGTTTTAGGGGAATAAACCCATTCCTTTTTCCCCAGTGAATTACGTGAAAAGGTGTAAAAAAATTTGAGGTCCTTACTTATATATATTCTAAAAAAGTTTACCGTTATTTTGCTTCAATTTGATTCATTTCATCATTGAAAAAACATATTTTTGGGAAGTAGCAAAAGGAAAATAAATTTTGGTTCTTTCGCCCACTTTTTTTACCCCTCTAAATGTCTTTCATTTTGTGCGATAATGCGGTGGTAAAAATTTTTTCCCCTAATTGATGGCAAACGTAAAACTATGTTAAAGCTTAGTTTAGGTAATTTTGGGGGTGGGGGAGAAACACAAAAAAATACATAATATATATTATGTATATATATTAATATTATTTTTATATTTTTAAATATAAATTATATATTTTAAATAGTTGTATTTTGTATGTATATACATACACTAATATTAATATTGTTTTATTTAATATATACATAAAATTATATTTTATATAAAATTTTATATATAATTATATAAAAGTATATATATTTTAAAATATATATATATATATATATATATAAATTAAAATATATATAAATATTATATTAATTTAAATTTATATACTACACAACATACACACACACACAACACAACACACAACCACCACATAATAAATATATTTTTTATATATATAATTATATAATATTAAAAATTTAAATATATAAACAATATATATAATATAAAATGTATACCAAAAAAAACACAAAACACAAACGTGCGCGCGCATGTATAGGGCCAACACGATGCAGCACACCAACAACACCGCACACAACACCACCACACAGAAACACACACACCACAAACACTTGCATACACAAGTTGTGTTTGTTTTTTCGTGTTTTTTAAAATTATTTAAATTATATTTATATATATATATATTTTTTTAATTATGTTATAAAAATTTATATGTATTTGTATTTTATATGAATAAAATTATATAATTTTATCATATTTTTAAAAAAAAAAAACGGGATCTTTCCTTTTTATCGAACAAATAACGATTCTTTTTAAAAAAAAATTAAATTTTACTTTAAAACGTGTGGGTAGATTAGGTTTGATTTTAAATTTTGACAATTTTCTTGGGGAATGTTCCCCAAAATTTAGGAGCTTCTCTTTTCCGGGTTTTTTGATCCAAATAAATTTCTAACACATGAAAGACAGGCCCAAAAGTGGACCCCCCCCCTGACTTCGGTAAATTTTGGGGGTGTACGGCTCTCCGAAAATTTGGGGGACGATACTCAAAACCTTGCCCAATGTTGTTGGAAGGGCCATTTACCCAATCAGTCAAAAGTATTGGAGGTGTTAGCTCGCCCGATTTCAGATGGACCACCTCCCCCCGGGATTGTTAATTAAGTGGCGGGTAGTGGGGTGTGGCGGAGTCAAGGATTTTTTTTTGGGGGGAAATTTCCCCAAGAAAAATCACGAAAGTTTTGCTAAGTAGTCATTTCGGGGGAATTAGGATGAGGTATCAGATGTTAAAGAGAAAAGGATTACCCCAGAGAACCCTAATATATTGTGTGAAATTCGTTAAAATAATCGGTTGGACAGAGTCATCAAAAAAGGAAGGAGGAGAGTATGATTTCGTCCCCGCTTCTTCAATTCGACATTTTGTTGGAGGAGAGTGGAGTTTTTTGGGATCTTTCCTTCACCCTTTTCTCTATCAATTATTTGGTTGTATTTAAAAGAAAGGAAAAGAATCCCTTCTCCCCAAGTCCTTTTAAAAAAGTTAAAATTTGGTTGTGATACTAGATATTGGTAGAATTAAATTTATCCTTTTAGATTCCGGAGAAGACCAAAGGAAAGAACACAAATTGACTAGAGGATTATTCTTGGAGTCATTCTCTAAAAATGAGAGTAAAAGAAACTTTGGGACAAAAAAGGGATTGCATACCTACAAGATTTAAAATTTTTATACATTACTAAATTTTTAGTTAAAAAAAATATTAATTTTATATTATTTATATATATATATTATATATATATATATATTTATTATATTTTAATATATATATATTTATATTTTTATATATAAATATATATATATATAATATATATATATATACTACATAATACTATATGTGACCACAACACCCCACCACACACACAACCCCCACCAAATATTTATATATAATTATTTATATATTAATATTTATTATTATTATTTGTTATATAATTATATATATTTATATATATTATATTTTTTAAAAATATATATATATATTATTTTCATAAATCTACAAAAAACAAATTGTTATATTAATACATTATTATTATATTAAATTTATTATATTTATTTTAAAAAATTTTTTTTATATACATTTATATATACAATTATAATTTTAAAATAATTATAATTATATTATAATTATATAAAATAATATATATTGTATTTATATATTTATATTTTTAAAAATTTTTATATAATTATATTTTTATATTATATTATATTAATTTATATGTATATATTTTTTTAATATATATTTATTATTATATAAATTAATATATTAAAATACATCACAGCCCCGGTGGTCCTGGCATGAGTAAAACAAGGCTCAAAGGAATCCCCCGTAAGTAAAATTGGTTTTTATTTTTATATTTATTATTTTTTATAATTTATATATTTTTTTTGTAATTTTTATTATATATTATATATTATAATATATATCCCAAACAAACACATAAACAACCCCCAAAGATACAATAACGCAAGACCCCAAAAAAAACAAAAAAAAACCCCCAAACACCAAAACACTATATTATAATATTAAAAATTTTATATATAATAAAAAATTATATATTAAATATTCATATAAATATAAAAAAAATTTTTATATTTATATATAAATATTTTATATGTATATTTAAATTGAAATATAAAAAAATACAAAATTTCAATATATATTTTTATAAATATTTTTTATATATAAATTTTTATAATTAATTAATATATTATATATATATATTTTTATAAAATATATATTTTTTATTATATAAAAAATTATATGGGATTATAATTTTAAATGTATATAAATTTAAAAATTATATAAAATAATAAATTAATATCATATATATTAAAATAAAAATAAAATTTAATAAAAAAAAAAAATAATTTTAAATAAATTTCCACAAACCAAACCCACAAACCAATTATTTAAATAAAAAATGATTTAAAAAAAATTAGTTATATAATATAAAAAATTAATTTATATAAAAATATTTTATTATTAATAATTAATTATAAAAAAAAAACCCACAATAAGAAAAATTCTTAAAATCTACCAAATTGGGGAAAACGCTATGGGGTAGTAAGAAACCGAGGTTTATCCTAACGTCAAAAAAGTTAATCGACAAAGGTTTCCCAAATGTTTCCCTTTGGAAAGTTTTTTAAAATTAAAAATAAAAAAAAATATTTAAACCCTAAGGAAAAAAATTTTTTTATTTGTTTAAATTTAAAATAAAAAAAAATTTTTTTAAATTTTTTAAACCTTAAAAAAAGTTTTAAGACAGCCCTATTAAAATTCTTTTCCCCCCCAACCCAAATAAAAATAAATACTCCTAAAATTTAAACCCCCCAAACACCCACCCCCACACCCAACCACACCACCCCAATTTAATAAAAATTATTTTTAAAAAATAAATTAAAATTTATATACATGTATTAAAAAAAAAAATCGACCCCACCACAACCCACCCCCCACAACCCAAACCCCATAATTTTTATAATACATTTTTAATAAATATTTTTAAAATTTTATAAAAATATATATTTATTTTAAAACACACCACAAACACAAACAAACAAAAAATAAAAATTTTAAATAAAATAATATTATATATCATAATATATAAATATTATATTAATAAAAAAAAAAACAACCCCCAACATAAAAAAAAACACAACACACACACACAAAATATTATATTGTTTTTTATTATAGATATAATAATATTTTTAATTATATTATATATTTATATTATTATATATTATAATATAAAAACAAAAACCCAAACACACCCCCCACCAAATTTATTATATATTTTAATATATATTAAATATATTTATTATTATATTATACAAATATATTTATTTTATAATATATATTATATTTTTAAAATTTTAAAAATTAAATTGTATGTTAAAAATATAATTATATTATAATTATTTTATATATATATATTTAATAATATACTAAAATTCATATATATATATATATAGTTATAAATAATATAATATATATTTATATATTATATTCATAATAATTGTATATTTTTTATATAAATATTTATATATAAAATTATAAATATTATTATATTTATATTTTTTAATATTTTTATATATTATATACGTTTTTAAAATCTATATTATGAAATTTTTTTATTTATGTATATCTATTCTTTATCTATCTATTTCTATATTAATAAGATATATATATATATATATTTTTTTATTTTAATTATATTTATATATTTATTTAAAAATTTATTTATATTAATTATATATTATTATTATATTTTTATATATATATATTATATATATATATATTAAAAATTGTCCCTTTCAGCCGTAGCTAAGCCCCTAGACGCCGATAATGACATGAACATCCCGGGTTTTGTATTTAAAAGCGCGTTTGTGTCAAAACGGGGCAAAAAGGTGGAAAGTATTGGCCCCCGTAAATGGGGGGAAAAGGGAAAAGAGGGGGCGAACCGTAGGGGAAGCATGAAAAAGGGAGGACAAAATACGGATTAAAAGTAAAGGCACGGGAAAAATGGGGGGGAACCCGGAGCAAAATGGTGGAAACTAAAGGTGGGTACAGTACGCATTTGACAAGAGGACCCAAGTTTTTAGGGGGGGGAGATTGGGGGGGGAAAAATTCAAAAAAAGTGGTTAAAAAAGCAAGTGATTGGGTTGACTGGGGACGAAGAAAAGAATACAAGAAAACGGGTGGGAAAAGGGGAAGTGC
>NW_028234812.1:0-2500 GCF_977035675.1 Penaeus japonicus | reverse complement strand
ATAATAATTATCATTATTATTATTATAATAATAACTATAATAATAATAATAAATGATAATAATAATAATAACTATAATAATAATAATAATAATGATAATAATAATAATATCAATATAAGGGAATCTTTAAAGGTGAAGATGAAAGGCCAAACGAACGAAACATTTCAAAGACGTTTGTACATTTCGCGATGGAGGAAAATGATAGATATTTCGCACCCTCCCCCCCCCAACAAGAAATATATAGGCCTAGATAGATAAATAGCTGGTTAGATATAGATACACACACACACACACATAAATATAAATATTTATATATATATATATATATATATATATATATATATATATATAGAGAGAGAGAGAGAGAGAGAGAGAGAGAGAGAGAGAGAGAGAGAGAGAGAGAGAGAGAGAGAGAGAGAGAGAGAGAGAGAGAGAGGGGGGAGATAAAATAGAGAGATATATATTGATAAATAGATATAAGATAGATAGATATATAGATTTAACTCTACTTATCTAAGATACATACGTCCATACACACAGATGCAATATGTACACATACAGATATACGTTCAAACATTCATACATACATACATAAACTATATACACATAAAAACATACGTCCACACATACATACACAAAAACACACAACGTATAATTTTAACACAAATTAATAACTTTCCTTCTATATCACGCTATGAACACATCTAACCTACATACCAGCATACATGATCTTCCCCCTCCCCCTTCCCCCCATCTTTCCCATTCTTCATTACCTTCTCCCTATTCCTCCACCCCCTCCCCCTCACCCCTTTTACTCCCCTTACCCCCTGTCCCTCACTCCCTATTCAAATTAAACCTCACCCTATAACATCCCTGACCCCACTCCTGCCCCCAGACCCCCCTCTCTTTCCAGCCCCCACTATGCTTCTCATAAACCCCACTCATCAACACCTCTCTATTACCCCCCTCCCCTTCCTCCCTTTCCCTCCAGTCCCCCAACGCCTTTCCTACCCTCCCTACCAGCCTCCATAACCCCCTCCCCCCTCCCTCTCCATCCCCATCCCGATCCCCCCTCCCCCTCCATTCCCATCCCCCCTCCCCACTCCATCCCCCATTCCCACTCCCCCACTCACCCCTCCACCCCCATCCCCACCCCCACTCCCCCTCCACCTCCATCCCATCCCCCCCTCCCCACTCCCCCTCCACCCCCACCCCCCTCCCCGACCGACCATGTGCCAACGACCATAAATAGCTACAATGTCAAGGGCTGACTGGACTCGCCACCATGTCAACGGCCTGCCCACAATGCCCCAGTGCCAAGGAGTGCCTCGATGCCCAAGCGTCTGGCCCGCCCGTCGCTTCCGCCATGAAGACTGGGGGGAGGGGGGAGGGGTAGGGGAGGAGGAGGGGGATAGGGAAGTGGTAGAGGGATATGGAGGAGGTATGGGTGGAGGAAGAGGGAGGGAGGGGAGGGGTTATGTGTGGGCATGGAGAGTGGGGAGGAGGGGGGGGCAAGAGGAGGAGGAGGAGAGATATGGAGTGAGTTTTCGTGAGAGGAAAGGAGTATGAGAGGGAGGGAGAGGGGGAGGGAAGGAGCAAGGGAGAGGGGGAGGGAAGGAGCAAGGGAGAGGGGGAGGGAAGGAGCAAGGGAGAGAGGGAGGGAAGGAACAAGGGAGGGAGAGAGGGAGGGAAGGAGCAAGGGAGGGAGAGAGGGAGAGGAAGAGGGATAGAGGGATGGAGCGAGATGAAGAGGGATGGAGCGAGAGGAAGAGAGATGAAGGAAGAGGAAGAAGGAAGGAATGATAGGGAGAGAGAGAGAGAGAGAGAGAGAGAGAGAGAGAGAGAGAGAGAGGGAGAGGGAGAGGGAGAGGGAGAGGGAGAGGGAGAGAGAGAGAGAGAAAGGGGAGGGGTACTGTTGCAGCGTGGCGCTTATGTTCTAAGCTCCTGGTGTCAAAATACGATGTTATCTCACGTGCGTACCTCTGCGTATGCATGGCCGCTTGCATTCGTGTGTGGAGGATGAACGAACGTGCGTCTGGGTGCATATGTGAGGACGTGTGCATGTGTGAGGGTGTGCATGTGCGAGGGTGTGTGTATTTGTGAGGGTGTGTCCATTTGGGAGGGTGTGTGTATTTGGGAGGGTGAGTGCATGTGTGAGGGTGTGTGTATTTGTGTGAGGGTGTGTGTATTTGTGTGAGGGTGTGTGTATTTGTGGGTGGGTGGGTGTATTTGTGGGTGGGTGGGTGTATTTGTGGGTGGGTGGGTGTATTTGAGGGTGGGTGTGCATGTGTGAGTGTGTGTGTATTTGTGGGTGGATGGGTCGGTGTATTTGTGGATGTGGGTGTATTTGTGGAGGGGGGTGTGCTTTCGTGAAAACTTGTGCATGCGTGAAAGAGTGTGCATATGTGCATGTGTGAAAGAGTGTGCATGCGTGAAAGCAGAAGTGCGTGTGAACGCAGTGTGCGTGTAAGTTTGCGTGCGTTGTTACGGTGACGAGTTA
>NW_028234811.1:5000-9296 GCF_977035675.1 Penaeus japonicus | reverse complement strand
CATATACACCCATTATTGTCATAAAATTCATATATTCTTTCATTCACTATTTTTTTCTTTCATTCATGTTTAAGGAATCAGAACAATATTTGACACGAGCTTAATATTTGCTCTTTACACATGTCCAAGATTAATTAAATAGCATTCGGTTCGTTGTTCGCGACGATGAATTCTGAATATTTCGCAATATAAAAAAGAATATTTGAATTTGAAGAGAGTTTGGATGCGGATTGTTAGAATATAATAATTAAAAAGAAAGGATAAGAAGAATAATAGAAAATAACAGAAAGACATTTTTAATGAAAGTGAATGGTAGACGTATATATAGTATATAGATATATATATATAAATATAAATATATATATATATATAATCTATAATATATAAATAAATATGTATATATAAATATATATATAAGATAATATATATATAATATAGTTATATATATATATATATATATATATATATATATATGCAATTTCATCTGATCAGCGAACATACCATAATTGAGAATATACTAATTATTTTATTAATTGAGCTAAAGAACAAGAGGGAAGGAAAGTTGTGGAGGTGCATCAGAGAGTGTGACTTCACTTGGAAAAAAAATCAATTGAAAAAATATATTTTTCTTTTCATAATTTCGTCGAAGGTAAATAGATGGAAAATACATGAAACAATAATAATTATAAAAAAAGATGCACTGTGTAAGTTAGTGGAAGTCTTTCAAATTAAACATTTTGCTAGGAATAACTTTTTCTTTTTTTTCATATTTATTTCTATTTCTTTACAGTTATCTTTTTTGTTACTTCTATTATCATCATAATCATTATTATGTTTGTTTTTTATCTTTATTATCATTACAATCCTTATTCCTACTATCATTATCACTATTATCATCATCATCGTTATCATCATTATAATTATCCTCATCATTACTCTTATCATTATCATCACTATTATCATCACCATCATGACCATTATCACCATCATCATTATCATCATCACTATCCTAATTTCCTCCAGAAGAAAGTGAGAACATGACAACGATATTAGAAAGAGTGTGAAAGTGAAAATTAGAGACAAGACATTTGCAAAGTCATGACGCACGGTGATAGGAAGAGCATGAATGAATACGATATGAATGACCCCCCCCGCCCCCCCCCCCAAAAAAAAAAAAGTAATAATGATAATAAAAAAAAGATAAACATGAATACATGAGTCCTTAACCTTTCTTTATGAATATTTTTTTCTTATCAATTCTGATTATAATTATCACTATTGTTATCTTTATTACCATCATCATTACTATAATTATCATAAATATTCAATATCATCATCACAACCATCATAACTATCATTCTAATTAATATCATCATCATAACCATAGTTACTATCATTATTATAATTAATATCATCATCACAACCATCATAACTATCATTATCATAATCAATATCATAATCACAACCATCATAACTATCATTCTAATCAATATCATCATCACAACCATCATAACTATCATTATAATCAATATCATCATCACAACCATCATAACTATCATCATCATAATCAATATCATAATCACAACCATCATAACTACCATTATTATAATTAATATCATCATCACAACCATTATCAATATAATTATCATCACTATTATCAAAACCCATGGACGACCCTCTCCTTAGTCGCTTAGACGCCCCCATCGCTAGTCGTTCAGAGGCGTCGCGGAGGCGTTCAAGTAGCGTAAGGGCGTGGCCGGGTCGACAAGTCGCGAGTTCATCACTGGTCGTTCGTGGAGGTCGTGGAAGTCGTGGTGGGCGTGCGGGAGGGCGAGAGAAGGCGTCGGGGCCCTGGCTGATGTGGGGGACCATCCGCTGAGGGTGGGCTGGAAAGGGGTGCTCGAGACGCGTCTGGCTGAGGAGGGGGGGGAGGTGGGGGTGGGGGGAGGTGGGGGGAGGTGGGGAGGTGGAGGTGGGGGGGGAGAGAAGAAGGTTTTGTTATTATTATCGATGATATTATTGTCGTTGATTTTTCTATTATTATTATCATCCTCATTATTATCATTATGACTATTATTATTATAATTATTATCGTTATTACTATTACTATTATAATTATCATCGTTATTACTATCACTATAATCATTATTATCATTACTAAAATAATTGTCAATCATTATCATTATCAACCATTACTCCATTTGATCATCACTAATTAACTCCATTATATTGTCACTCTTTTCACAATCATCCCAACCATCGCCACCATAACCCAACATGACTACCATTATATTTTCAACATTTAAAAAGATAAAATGAAAAAAAAAAAAAAAAAAAAAAAACAGTGAGGCAAAAATAAGACAGAAAAAAAGAGTAAGGAAAAAAAAACAGAAAAAAAGCAAGACAGAAAATAGAGTATAGCAGAAAAAAACAGTAAGGCAGAAAAAAAACAGAAATAAAAACAATAAGGAAAAAAAACACACAGAAAAAAGTATAACGCAGAAAAAAACAGAAAAAAGACAAGACAGATAAGAAGCTATAGGAACACGAGTCACGAACCAAGTCTCAAGATATTATGGCGAAACGGGCGAATTCAGACAAGAATAGAGCCCCCAGTTTTGTGTCTTGGGGAGAGGTTGAGGAGGAGGAGGGGGGGGGGGAGCAGGGAGGGAGAAAATGAGGGGAGGATGGGGGGATAAGGGGGGGAGGGAGGGAGTAGGGGAGTGAGAGAGGTGGGAGGAAAATGGGAGAAAAGGAAGATAGAGGTAGGGATGGAATGGACAGAGAGAGAGAGAGAGAGAGAGAGAGAGAGAGAGAGAGAGAGAGAGAGAGAGAGAGAGGAGAGAAGGAGGAAGGAGAGAGAAAGAGAGAGAGGAGGGAGAGAGAGAGAGAGACGGAGAGAGAGAGAGAGAGAGAGAGAGAGAGAGAGAGAGAGAGAGAGAGAGAGAGAGAGAGAGAAAGAGAGAGAGAGAGAGAGAAATAGAGTGAGACAGAGAGAGAAAGAGAGAGAGAGAGGGAGAGAGAAATAGAGTAAGACAGAGAGAGAGAGAGCGAGATATAGTGAGACAGAGAGAGATAGCCAGACAGAATAAGTAAGGGAGTAAGGAAAGGGGAAAGAAATACCTATTCATAAACAAGAAAAATATAAACAAACGTCACTGATAATACACAAAAGAAAAGAAAAAAAATAGAGGACGAGAAAGAGTGATTAAAAGAATAACAATAACAAGCGAACGGAAATGAGAGGAAGAAAAATAAAATATGGAGAAGAGAGAAAGAAAAATAGAAATCATTAATTATACTAATGTTACAGGAAGTGACAAGGAACATAAAACAAAAAAGACAGTTGCTAATTTCATTACCTGATGAGGAATTTACTCCACACTTGCGGGGCCCCACACACAATCTTTATGTAAGTATGATATATATTAGTATATATGTATATATATAGTATATATATTATAAAATAAATACATAATATAGCAATAAATATGCATAAAATATATATAAATATATATGTGTGTGTGTGTGGTGGTGATGGGTGTTGTGAGTGATGTGTGTGTGTGTGTGTAGTGTGTGGTGAGTGTGTGTAGGTGTTTTGTGTGTGTATATGTAATATATAAATGTATAGTATATATATATATATATTATATATATAATATAGTTTATATAGTATTTATATATAATAATATATATATATATATGTGTGTTGGTGTGTGTTGTGTGTGTGTGTGTGGTGTTTGTTGTGTGTGTGTGTGTGTGTGTGTGTGTGTCTCTGTGTAGTATGTATATGTTATATATAAATGTATGCTATATATATATAAGTAAAATAGTATATGATATTGGTTATAGTTCTATATATAGTATATAGTATATATATGTATATATATATATATATATTTATTTATTTATTTATTTATTCATTTATTTATCTATCTATATACATGTATGTGTGTGTACATTTAACTCATAAGGTTGCATTATATGTATCCTGTATCATAAATTAAATTCCGATCTTATTCAAACATACCCGACAACTCCTACCACAGCGACTGAGTTTCTGAACTCCAGGTCGTAACCCTATGCCGCCATACCCCGTGACTCAAGACCTGTGTCTCACTACCCAAGACTCAACGACCTCACCACCAGAATGATGAAGGCAGGACAACGGGAATGGTGATAATAAGCCGCCCGGCCCACAGCCACTATTGCCATTAGTCCAGAAGTTTTTTTACTCCCTCTTCTGCGGGCGTGGTCGGGGGGTGTGAGAGAGAGAGAGAAAGAGAGAGAAGTAGA
>NW_028234810.1:0-7433 GCF_977035675.1 Penaeus japonicus | reverse complement strand
ATGACTCTCGTGTATGGTAAGCCTTGTCCTGCTCTCTTTAGTTAACTAGAGGTTAGAAAACAGAGGCTTTTAATACTGTACTGACCTTGGATATATGTGGTCAGGAAATGAGTTCACTGCACTTACCTAGCAACACTTTTGTATTTTCTGCCTGCCTATTCTTCAAAACACTGGTTCTAATTACCTCTCAAAGAATTATCTATGCCTATACTTAATTTTTTGTTTTCCAGGTCAATGTACTGTTTCCCGTTGGTAGACTCTACTAAGTCACCTGACTTACATAGTCAATTCTAATTTCTCATATGTTGCTTGTAAATATTTAACTCACTTCTAAGAATATAATCATAGGTGATTTATAAAACACAGAAATGTAATATTAATATCATAATAATATTCACACATCAGGAAAGTACCCCCCCCCCCCCCCCCCCCCACAACCCACCCCAACCCCCAAAAAAAAAAAAAAAATATCTAGAATCATGTATGATCTTATACAAAAAAACAATATAAGATATAATTTCTCATATGTTGATTGTAAATATTTCCAAACACTTCTAAAATAAGAATCACAGAGTTTATACACTACAGAAAATGTAATCCGAAATACCTTTACACAATATAGAATATTCCTGAATGATCTTATACCTCATTTACTAAAAACACCTATCAATTTGTTATCCCCTACTATGGGGACTCAGGACTATGTTCCAATAACACTGGGGAAAATCACGTAAGACGCATATCTCTCTTACAACTTTGCACTGAAACAAATAATCTTGGGCAAACTCAAAGTCACAGTGCTATATTTTGCTCTACTTATGTGAGAAAGAACATTTGTAAGAATTAGTGTGTTGCTGAGCTGATCTCCTTTCTGGGGTGTAGATCTGATAGTCTCTAGTGATGATTCCTGTTGTTTGATTTCACACTTATCACTTAAGTTTATTTTCACATAGTACAGGTCCCTTTCGGGGTAATAACACACATAATCAACACTTAAAAACTAACAGTATCCCACTGCACTAGCGCTGAAAAGGGGAAGAAAAAGGTTATATATGTCCCCAGGGGGAGTTTTGATTGGGGTTTGGTTTTCCCCAAAGGCGGAGGTGGGAACTAGGAATATAACCCCAACTTGCCCCCCTCCTCTCTTCTCCTAAGGGAAAAAAAAAAAAATTTTTGTTTAGGGAAGTATTCCCCTTTTTTTTGTTATTTTTTCAAGAATAGATGTAGATTACTGACTTCCCTTTTTAATGTTAATGAAATCTATACCCAAAACTTTGAGAGTCTCAAAACCCAAATAAAAATTTTTCTTTTTAATTTATATTTAAGTTCCTACAAGACGAAAATTATATTTTTTTTTTAGAGTTTATAAAATTAAAAATAAAAACTGTTGGGGCAAAATACAAATTTTTTTGAAAAATTTGAATTTTAATTTTTAGTTTTTTTTTTTTCCATTTTTGTGAAAATCACAGGCATGTTTTTATAATCTTAAAGTTTTTTTAGATATCATTTTGGGCCTTTTAAATTCTTTAATAAAACCCCCCTCTGGGAAAAAATTTTCCCTTTCATTACTAACCCCAAAAATCGTTAAAGTAACCCTAGGACTTTTTCCCTTAAAACCGGGGAAAAAACCTTTTAATGTGTATTATCTTCTATTATTTATTTTTTTTTTGGTTTTTTTCCCCTTTATAATCAAATAATCAGTGTTAAAACAAAATCCTATAATTATGAATAATTCAAAATTAAAAAAGAAGGAAAATTTTAAAATAATTTATAATTTTTTTTTTTTTTTTTATATTATTAAAATTCAAACGGGAACCATCCCTCGTAACTTCTTAAAGGTTTTTGGCCAGGGGGCCCCTCAGGTCCCCGAAATACCAATTCCCCGCTTTGTTGGGGGGTGGGGGGGGGGAGAAGGCCCCCTGTTGAAATCTATTTATAAACCGATTCAAAGGGTATTTTTTTAAACAAAAATTTTAAAACTTTTAAAAGTATAACCCTTTTATTTGTGGGAATCACTCACTTTTATGGAAAATTACCTTTTTGAAAAAGATCAAGGGAAAAAAAAAAGAATTATATAAAAACCCAACCGTATTTTAAAAACTCCATTTTATTCTGAATTATATATTATAACCCCATCCAAATGAAACTCTTTTCAAAAGGAATTTGTATAAAAAATTATCCCCTAGAGAATTAATTTAAATCGGGAAAATCTTTTAATGTGAAATCTTAATAATATTCTTTCCCTTCCTTGGTTTTATTCCCCCGGAATTTTAACTCGTTACAATGAGTGTTGAACAATTAAAAAAAGAAAAAATTATTCAATCTGAAAAATTTAAATTAAAAAAAAGGGAAATAATATTACAAACATCAACAGGAAAATGCCTCTTTTAATTTTACGGTAGTGGGCCACTGGGGGATTTAGGTTACCTGTCTACCGATTTCCCCGCTTGTTAGGGAGGGGGGGGGGGGGAAAAAAGTCCTGAGAAATACTATCTAAAAACCCGCATTTAAAAGTTTTTTTTTCCCTTAACAAAATTAAAAAACCTTTATGTATTTAAAACCCATATATTTAAGAGATCTATTTTTAGGCAACTTAATTTTGTAAGAGATTAGGGAGAAAAAAAAAAATTTAACTAAGAAACCCGTCCCAAAAAAAACATGCAATTTTCTCTAAAATATATTTTTAAATAAAATTCTCCGTGGAACCTAATTTCAAAAGGAATTTGTTGAAAATACACATAGAGACTTAATTCCTTAATCAGGTGGAACCTCTTTACATGTGTATATCTCTATCTACAATTCTTTTCCCTTTCCTCTGAGTTTTATATCTCGCGGAATTATACCATTATCAATGCAGTGTTGAAGCCAATAAAATCAGGAATACCTATATTATCTGAATAACTTCTAAATTAAAAAGAAGGAATACTAAATACAATATAAATAACATCTAAACCAGTGAACATGCCTCTGTAACTTTTAAGGTGGTGAGGCCACTGGAGGGATCCTTCAGGTCCACTGTCAATCACCCGATTTCCCGGGTTGTTAGGGAGGTGGGGGGGGGAAAAGGCTCCACTGTATGTATACATATTTATAAATCCGCATTTCGATGTGATTTATTTTAACCTAAATATAGAATAATAATAAGTTAATTTGTCTAATCTTATATATTTAGTGGGGAGAATCACTCCCCTCACTCATGTAGCTTTGACTTGGTACTTAAAAAAATTATGATGGGTAACAATAAAAAGAAATTTATTGCAACAATATTATCTTTCTGCAGCCATTAAATGTAAAGCTGTTTTACAAACTCCCTCCTTTTTTGGGGCAGAAAAAACCAAAAGTATCTCTATTATATATATGTTTTAAAATCACCTAAACTACTGTGACTTATGAACTTTCACAATATGATTTGGTGGAACAATGAATACCTCAGGAGACATAACATATTAACCCCAAAATTACTAGTGCAAGCTAGAGAGGAATTATTCCTAAATCACAAGTTAAAAATTTAAAAATTAAAATTAAAGAAGACAGAACTCACCGTCTACCCTGCAAATCTTATAAATCACCGAAATTATTGGAGAACCGCAAGGGGTGTCTGAAAAAACTGTCTTACTTAACTAAAAAATGAATTTAATAAAAAATAATAATAATAATAAAACACATTAGATACACATATGTGAGGTGCCTGCCCATTATTTGGGTATGTAGATTTCTTTCTGTGGTTCACCTCTTAATATTAATTTCATTTTTTATCTTGTAAAATCCCGTGATTTAGTTTCATGGAGTATTCTTTTTGAAATTTATCTGGGTTTATTTATCTTATTCTTCCTTTCATTTTCCTTTTACTTTTTTGCTTTGGGTCCTCCCGACTTTATTTTTTCATTGCAAGGGGGAAGGGAACTGGGTCTGATCAACATTTTGCCAAAGACTTGTCCTTTCTCAGGCACATTGGTGGGGGGTCATTGAATTTCTTTTCCCATGGTTTCCCTTAGCTCTTCTTTTATCCAGTTCCAAAGGTCGTTCAGGACTGTCTTAAGGGGGAGGCCCGGACTTGTGAATATATTATAGGGAAAACACTTGTTCTGTCTTGCTTTCTTTGTTTGTAGAGTAGGGACTCTCTTGGTATTTTCTTACTCTCTTTAAATGCCAACCCCCCTGATCTTTTCGATCCTCTGTCTCTGAAGAAGTTTGTCATTATATTTAGTTCTTTATCCAGGTTTGTTTCTTCACTAATATTTCCTTATTCTTATTCCTTGTGAAAGGGGAGTGCTTTCTTCAGGCTTCGGATGACTTGATTGATGTGAAGGTATTGGTGGGTGTTGGACGGTTTGTAGAAAGTAGTCGTCTGAGGCCTTCCCCTTTCCCCGTCCCATATTTCCATGGTATCTAGAAAAGGGAGCTTTTCTTGCTCCACTCTAATGTGAATTTTAAGTCTGGGTGGAATTTATTTAGCTCCACATGATATCATTCAATTCTTGTTCTTACCTGTAAATACTCCAAATATATCGTCTATATACCTATTTAAAAAAACTCTGGCTGTTTTTCGGGCTTTCCTCTTTTTTCAATGCTTACATGACAAATATTTTGCTATTGCACTGAAAATGATGCTCCATCGCCGTTGCCTTTGCATGTCTATAAAAGTTTCATTGAACCTTAAAGGGTGCCTCCCAACACATGGTCAATCCCCTCCTTGATAAGGTATGGGGGAGGAGCTTTATGCTAAAATCTGCCGCCAATTTTTCCTTGTACATAACCATAGTTTTTCTCATAAAAATTGGCTACACCCAAGCTGCCTCTTCTTGGGGATGGATGGGTAAAGGGAGACTACGTTCAAACGAGGAAAAGGATGGATCCTCTTGGAAAACTGGGGGTATGCATATTTTCCTTAGAAAGGCTGAAGTATCTTGTAACCTCTCTGGGAGAAGTTCTAATAAGGGGGTCAAGAAAGTAGTAAGAAACCTATCCCCTGGCCCGGGGGGCACAACGCGCTCAACACTGGTCTACTGGCCAAGTATTTGTATTTTCATCTATGGCTTTATGGTTTGGGCAAAGACATACCAATGGGGAATGCTTGGCTTAGGGCCAAGGGGCATCTCTCTGTCCTGCTGTGAAACTTTTTCCCTTGGCCGTGGGGGGTCCAGGTATGAACCTGCTTACTAGTACTTTACTTTCTTTCTCCACTTCTCGTTCCTTCTGGGTCAATCAAGGGTTATATGTGTCACGTCTCTAAGGTGAGTGTTTCCATTTTTATGTAGCTTCTTTTCTAAAAACTACAAGGCTCCATCCTTTTTCGGGCCTTCTTTATTAAATTTCGGGGTTTCCCTTCAGTTTTTTAGTGCTTCTCTTCTTTTTACTGAGATTTGTCTTCCTGTGTGGTCATGTCCTTCAGTTCTTTCATGTAGCTCTTCATTTATCTTCTAATCCGGGGGGAGTTTTCTCTGGGGAGGTCTCTCATCGAAAGTAGTGCAGGGATTTGGGGTCCCAAAGGTCTCCTCTTCCCCTTTGGGAATTCCTGGGGAGAGGTAGCAAGGAATTTTTAATTTCTCAAATTAGCTTCGTCCTCTAATTTCTTCTTGCGTGTCCGGCTCTCTGGTAACCCCTCTCTCTTGGGGACCTGGTACAAAGCCTTCCTTGTGTAGCCCCAGGAGCTGGGCTTTTTCGAGTGTCACTTCCGTGATAATTAGTTCCAACCCCAGTGCCCTCTCTCTCCTTTCTTGCCATGTCTTCTCCTGCTGTTTCGGGACCCCATGGGGTGTTTCTCTTCCGTAGTTTTGTCCTCTCCTGTTGTCCTTCTTCTGGGATTCCAAAGATTCCCCTGCCAATGTCTCCTCAGTTCCTGGGGTCCTTTCTGGGGGTGTTTGCTTGAAACTGTGTTCTTGATGATTCCAGGTTTTTGTTCCTTCCCCATCTGTTCCCTTGGGCCCAGGCATTTTTCCCTTTGGGGTCCTGGGGGTTTCTCTTGCCCTGTTCTCTTGGTTCCATCGTTTCCTTGCCATCTGTTTCCTAGTTGGCTTGGTCTGCTTCTGGCAGTGTACCCTGGTCCTGTGCCAGGTCCTTGGGTACCCCTCCTCTGGGCTTGGGGGTGGGAGGGTTCCGGGAATCTCACTCTGTGCGTCCTCCTCCGTCCCGTGGGGCGAGTGAAAATCCTGTGGGGTTCTTTGGGGGGCTTCTTCATTCCTTTCCTTATTTTCCTCTTCCAGCTTGGGTTATCAGTCTGTGTTTCTTATTTTCTATATTTGGTGCTCTTGTCTTTCCTTTTGGGTTTTCCATTCTTGTTTGTTCGCTCTTATTTCTCAGTCTTTCTTTTTTCTGCTTTTCCCCACTGCTTGTAATTTTTTCCAAGTGTGGGGGCCCAGACTGTGGGTCTCCTCTCTGGGTTCACCTTTAGTGGGTGCTTCCTGGGGGTCCTGTTCCACCTGGGTGGGCCGAGTCCGGGACTCCGCTGACTTGGGGGAGGGGGAAGGGGAAGGGGGGGGTTTTAGGACTCCTTCTCCCGTGTGTTGACCTAGTGCCTCTCTATTTTCCTAGGGTCCACAATTTTGGGGCCCAAAACTCTTGTCTCTATTGATTCGGGAAGGGAGTGATGCTTCTTCTCTTTCTTTGTGGGGGGAGTTGGGGGGGTCGGTAGGGGTCCTAGTGGAAGGGAGGGAGGGGGCTTGCTGATCCTCCTCCTGTATTTCTTCTGGTCCCTCCCGGGGTTCCTCTTCTCTCTCTTCTTTGAGGTCTTGAGAGGCCCTTCTTCTTCACTTACTTCTTATACTCCTCCTCCCCATCGTCTCCTTTTCTTGTGCAATGGGGCCTCTCCTTGGGGGGGGGAGGAGGTTTTTGAAGGCCGAAGGGGTATTTCCCCGAAATTTGGGGCCGTTTTTGTCTTTCTGTTTCTTAGGAGTTTTCCAATCGTTTTCTAATTCTTATTCAGCGCTTTCTACCATTTCTCCTTCTCTTCTGTTATCCTGCATCCGTTGTACCTCTTAGAATTTCCCCTTTTAAGCCCATTGCTTTGAGGTAAATTGGGGTCCCTTTTGGGGGTCCTTTTTTATTTTCGAGCCTCTCTTTTCCTTCCTACTTGCTTCGTGACAAATCTTCTATATTGTCTCGGGCATTTTTTCATAAGTTTCATTTTTTCTTCTATGATTAATTTCCCAGTATGTATAGCTTCTGCCGAGATGGGCTGCCATTAACCCCGCCAATTTAGCTGCTATAACCCGATTAGTTCTCCCATTTCTACAACCCCTTGGGGGGCAAAACTCCTGAAGGGGTTTGAATATTAGCACGTCCATGTGAATTTCCCTTTTCCCCCCCACATCTGCACATATTCCTGTGGCTAGAGCTGGGCCCCTATCTTTTTTTAATCGGCTAGTTTTTGAGTTTGTTTTACTCACACTTCTTTAGGGAAAAACCCCGGGAAAATTTTTTTGTCTGGGAGGGGT
>NW_028234809.1:25000-26982 GCF_977035675.1 Penaeus japonicus | reverse complement strand
AAAAGAAAGAGAGCAAGAAAGGAGAGATAAACGAGGAGAGGAAGAACATAAAAGGCAGAAAAAACAGGGCTATGCTTTCTTGCTCTTCCGAGCCGTCACCATTTCAACGAGTGTTGAGGTGAAGAACGAGAACATAGAATTCCACTCAGCAAGAAATAGAAAATGAAGGCCAATGTGCAGAGAGACGTTGGAGACATAAGTAATCGCAAAGCCATATGACGTGTAAGGTGAAAAAAAGTTATTATGCAAATACAATAATTACCGACACTAGTAAACGTCAGATTGAAAAAAATAATATATTTGATACACAGACAGAGAAGTAAAAATGTACACTCTTCTAATGATGTGTCCTCTTGCTAAATATATTTTTTCATTACGAAACCACTGAACGAAGCAAGTCGTATGGATCACAGGGCCCTATTTTTGGGTCAAAAATGAATGACTATTATTTCATTTCAGTGCTTCTGAACTTCTTGTTCATGCGCTCTCTCCCCCTCTTCGCAAAACTATGTAACAACAGCAATGATAATAGTGATGATGATAATTAGATCAATAATAATGATGATAACTACAATAACAACAATAATGATGATAATGGAAATGATAATAAAATAATGATAATGATAATAAAATAATGTGTTAATAATAATAATTATAGTAATGATAAAAATGATTTATGATATTGATGAAGAAAATTAATGCGACGATGGTGATATTGATAACAAGTTTGATGTGATACTGAATTAAAGGACATGAGATGATATTAACAATAATGATAATATTGTTATTCTTGATATGATATTGATTATAGTAATAACAATAGTAAGATACAACAAATGGTCTCATAATGATGATACATGATTAATAAGATATTAATGATTAATAATGATAAATGATGTAAAAAAATAATAGTGATATTGATGAATGTATAATAACAATTAATAACAACAGTAATAATAGTGATATTGATGAATGATTGTTACAATAATACTAAAGATAATGATAATGATGATTATAATTAACTATATTATTAGTACATGATAATTAATTACGAAAATAATGATGATGATGATTACAGTTTTTGATTTATTATTACCAAAAAATTCTAGAAAGAAGCCAATTGATAATAACTTCGTTTATATAATCAAAGTATACTAAACAATTCATTTCTACATTATGCACGCGTACAGTGCACTGTGAAAAGGAAAAAAAAAAACAACTTTTGTGTTTCATTCTTCTCTGTCTTGGGCGTGTGTTATGACCAGTTGTTCATGATGTGATGACATGAACGATATGAAAAGCTTCAGAACTTTTCCTCCGGATCTTTCTTAACAAAGAAGGGAATAAATGAAGAAAAGAAGAAAATTATTTTCGTCTTTTCGTGTTTATTCTTTTCTTTCCTCTTTTTTTATGATAACCCTATACATTGTTAATCATTCTCATTATGTAATTAGATATATTTTTCCAGCGTTTATTCTTTTCTTTCTTCATAATAATTATATGTAATATTATCCAATTTAATTACGTAATTACTTACATCTAATCAATACTTTACCTAGTAGCATTCACGATATGAAGTCACATTATTTTAGACAATATGTATTCAACATCGAAATTGCTGGCCGTTTTTCATATACAAAATTTTCTCTCGCAAAAAGAAATTGTTGTTAATTAAAGACAGCCAGAGGGTATTGTCCATCACAAACTTTTGAATATCTCAGCACAACAGTATGATTATTTATTCGGGAAGGATACTTGGGTTACACGTTGCAGAACCCAGTATTTAGCCGATCAAGGTTAAATCGGTTTAGAGGTATATACATTGTTTGAAGATATATTGATAAGCAGATACTTTAATAGAATAATAATGCAATACACTCACGCCCAAAAACAGTCAATATATATATATATATATATATATATATATATATATTATATTATTTAATATTATATATATATATATACATTTAATGTATATAAAA
>NW_028234808.1:5000-7500 GCF_977035675.1 Penaeus japonicus | reverse complement strand
TTAGCAGCAGCATAAAGAAACGAAGGATATTCCGTTTTGCTTCGTAATGGCCTTTAGTGTCTATTGTCATGGAAAACCTTTTCCAATCTGCATTTCAAAAAATTCATCTTGTTTTTGGAATTACGGAAACGAAGGGATTGTTACGTCTATTGTGATGAGAGGAAGCCTGAGTTGGTCGCGAGGGAAATCAACCAGCGCACAGCGTCTGCAGGAACTAGTTTAAGATTTATAGTTCTTAAACTACATTAATGTCAGCAGCGTCTTTCATACTTCCTTCATAATAAAAAAAAAGGATAATTTTTTCCTCCTTGGTCGTGTTGAAGGTAATTTACCTATATATAATGGGATTACTTGACTGATAATCCCATTCGTTGTAGTGGTTGTTGAATCCCCGTTCAACCCTAGAAGGGTTATATCATGGGAGGAATATTGTAGGCCACTTAGTTGCGTGAGGTTTTTTAACCCTGATGATTGTTAATTCCGCAAAACAGATTGTTTTCTTTTTCTGTTGTTGTCCTGTTCAGCTTGGATATTTTAATTCCTATATTTGTATATAGTAGTGTATGTATATATTATATATATATTTATTTATATATATATATATATACAAAATATATATATATATTATAGGTATATATATTTATATTATCTACACACTATATATTTATTTATTTATATATATATATATATATATATATATTATATTTATTTATATTTGTGTGTGTGGGTGTTGTGTGTGTGTGTTGTGTGTGATGTGTGTGTGTGGTGCTTATTTATTTATATATATATATATTAATTTATATTATATTTCTATATATATATATATATATTATGTATTTATGTATGTATTTAAATATACATATACTTATTCAGATACTCATACATCATATATAGTATATATATATTATATATATATATTTATTTTAAATATATTTATATATATTATATATTTGTGTGTGTGTGTGTGTGCATTGGGATGTGTGTGTGGTGTGTGTGTTATGTGTATGTGTGATTTATAGATTATATATATATATATATATATATATATATTTATAATATATATATATTTATATTATATATATGTATATATATATTTATATTTATTTATAGATTATTTATATATACATATTTATATACATATATGTGCATAGATATATTATTTATATATTTATATATATATATATAGATATATATAGATATGTGTGTGTGTGTGGGTGTGTGTGTGTGTGTGATGTGTGTGTGTGTGAGTTTGTGTGTGTGTGTGTTGTGTGCGTATGTGTGTCGTTGGTAGGGTGGGGGTGAATGAGTAGAGTTGAACTAGGACATATTTCTTTTAATTAAATGCCGTTATTATCTTTTAAAATAGATATTATATTTAGGAATCTATCATATATCATTCTTGTTTGTGTGAATTACCTTGACCTACCGGCAATTGTCTCTTACATAGTGCATTGATCTGTATCCATGAGTTACCAAGGTTGAATAGTTATCAAGACATTTATCAGTATAAGTGATGTGAGGGAAATTCATGGATTCATATTTAATTTCAGAGTTGCCTTTGTTTCAGACTGAAAGGGAATTCTTACAATAATTAAAACGGGCTCGGTTTGGCCAGAGGAGAGAGAGGTAAGAAGTAATGATTAATATAATTCGATTGGCGGCGGTCGCGCGTTCGGCTTTCGAGGAATTTCTCATGTAGCACGACGTTGCCATACCTGTGAGGACGCGGGTTGGTGGGGGGGGTGACCCGCTGTGGTATTTCCTGCTTATTTGGCATCATGGCAGGATAACTCGGAATCCCGACGCTGTATTGCATGATAGTTATGCGTCGTATGCTTTTGCATTTCGTTCTGTCACTCATTGGCGTTCATTCATTACCTTGGACCTAAAATTTCAATTGGTATGATCTTTGGATGCTTTTCTTGTTAACTTTAACACTCCTGTATGATTTGTTTGATATAAAAAATAGATTTATTGTGCTGATTTCTTTGCTATTATTTGCCAGTCCCATGGGTTTTCATAGTTAACAATAAAAATAATATCTGAAATTCTCCGGATTTTAACTCGGCTCGAGAGAAAAAGAACAAGAATGTCAGGTCATTCTAACTGTACCTTCGGTTATAGTTACGTATCTAGACATGTATTATAATAAATTTCGCGCATCTAGTGTAGTGTTTACTCAACATGGTACAGGCTATAAGCAAAAGTATGATATTAATTACTCTATGATATCCTGATCACCAACCGGGTGTTTTAGAAAAATAAAAAATACTTTGCACATTGATGTCCATGGGGGCAGCCTTTAAATTCTGCATGATGTCATTATCATGGCTAGAGCTAACATGATTATCCTCTATTCCTGTTCGTTGTTATTTGATTGTTTTAGGGATCAGTAGGTTTTAGCATCAGTATTGGACCACTTGTGTAATAGTTAGTATTTGTCATACCATTAGTATTTATTATCATTATTAACATTTATCTTCTTTATTTTCATATCGAT
>NW_028234807.1:0-7281 GCF_977035675.1 Penaeus japonicus | reverse complement strand
GTGTGTTGTGTGTGGGGGGTGTGGGGTATCATGAGGGGTGTTTGTGTATCTATAGGGGTGTGTGATGAGTGTTGTTGTGTGGTGTTGCTTCCCAAAGTTTTTTGTCTTGGTGTGCGTCCACCCAATATGAAACAAATCTTTTCCTTTTTGACCCCCCTTCACCCCGCTAGGGGAAGGACCCCGTTTTACCGAATAGATGCACTAACAGGGTTTTCGGGGAGACTAACCAAAATTCGTCCTTTTTATTTTATCTGATGCAATTTGCTAATGCAGATGAAATCTACTTGCAGATTCGTGGGGATGGGATAAAAATAGATGTAAAACTAGCGTGTCGGGGAGGTATTATTCGTTTTTGAAGAAAAGGGAAAGAACGTTTTGGGGGTTGTAAAGTATAAACACCCACGAATAGAGTTTAATTAAACATATTCGAAATTTAGTTTTCAGAAATTACATCTTTGACAAGTCTGATAACGAAAAATTTAAAAAAAAAAAAACCTCTCTCCCCCCTCTCTTCTCCTCCTCTTTATCTCTCCTCTCTCCTCTCCTTCTCTCTTTTTTCCTCTCCCTCTCTCTCTTTCTCTCTTTTTCCTCCTCTTCCTCTCTCTCCTCCTCTCCCTCCTCCCTCTCTCTCCTCCTCTCTCTCTCTCTCCTCTCCCTCCCTCATCCCTTTTCCCCCCTCTCTCTCTCTCTCTCTCTCTCTCTCCTTTTTCTTTTTTTCACTTCTCATTCTTCCCTCTCTCTCTCCTTCTCTCTCTCTCTCTTCCTCTCTCTTTTCCTCTCTCTCCTCTCTCTCTCTCTCTCTCTCCTCTCTCTCTCTCTCTTCTCTCCTCTCTCTCCCCCTTTCCCCTCCCTTCCCTCCTCTCTCTCCTCTCCCCTTTCCTCCCTTTCCTCCTTCTTTTTCTCTTCCCCTTCCTCCTTCCTCTCCTCCTTTCTCTCTCCTAAATTTCTTCCTCCCCCCCCCCTCTCTCCCCCTCTCTTCTCCTCTCGCTCTCTCTCCTCTCCCCCTCTCCCCATCTCTCCCTCTCTCTTCTTTTTCTTTTAAACTACTACTATCTTCTCTCACACTTTCCCTCTCTTTCCCAAAGCCTCCTCTCTTTTCCTATTTTTACCAAAATTCATTTGCACTGTTAAGATTAAACAAAATTTTGTTTTTTTTTCCTCTTCTTAATCCCCTGCTCCCCTCCTCCTCCTCCTCCTCCAAATTAGAAAATTTGAAAGGGAAAAGGAAATTTTTAAAAATTTATGTTAGCTAGAAAGAAGGAAATTCCTTTTTTTTTTCTTCCCCACGTTAATTAAAACGCGAGCTCTACTAAACACCAAATCTGGCTCCACTCGACAACTGCCTCAGGTGGACATAACGGGCCCCCCCAGACCAATGGGGGGGGGGTGAAAGGGGAAGGAAGGGGGAAAGGGGGAATGGGGGGGAAAGGGAAATGAGAAGGGGAAAGGAAGTGAAAAAGGGGGAAAGGTGAGAGAAGGGGAGGGAAAAAGAGGGGAGGAAAGGAAAGAAAGGGGAAAGGGATTAAGGGATTATAAAAAGGAGAGAAAGGGGATGAAAAAGGGGAAGGAGAAAAGGGAGGGGGAAGGGAAAGGAAGCAAAAAAGGAAAAAGGAGAAAAGGGGAAAGGGGAAAAGGAAAAGAAGGCGAACACGCCGATTGTTTTCTCACTTGCCCTCTGATTAACCGTTTCTGTTTCGCCTGCGTTTTTATCCCCGTAGCCACTCAAGGGCTGCCCCTTTTGGGCCTGCGGACAAAAATGGGTTTAGGGTTTCGCGTTTTAAAAACCACGCCCGAAAAACCCCCCGACTTAAGGTGCCCCCTTTTAAAAATTTCCAACCATTGTGTAGATGTAAACACTGTGAGGGGAAAATAGTCCTTCGTAATTAGGGTGACTTTCTGAAAAAATTATTTTTTTTTTTTAATTCTTTAAATTTTTATGTTATTGCTATCCTCGTGTTTCATAAAATTTCCAACAAACTTAGACAACGTTATCAAGAAACGACACCAAAATATTGGGCAAAGCGGCCCGGGGAAAACCATTCATATTTGAAATCTGAAGGACCCGAAGGAAAAGGGGGGTTTCCCCCTTTCGTGAGAAAGGGGGGGGAGGGGCCCCTTCCCTACCACCTTCGGGCAATTCTCTTAACCCCCCCTTCTTTCTCCCCCTAAACCCCCTTTTCCCCCCTCCGTTTTTCCCCGACCCCCCTCCCCCACCTTGCGTAACCCCCCCCTCCCCCCCTCTCCCGCCCCTTTTCGCCCTCCCCCCCTCCACTTCCAATTCCCTTCCCAATTTCCCCCTCTCCTTTCACACCCCACCTCCTCTCTCTTTTCTCAACCCACCCCCTCCTAACCCCCCCCCCCCCACCCCCTCCCTCTCCTACCCCACTCCCTCTTCAGACCCCATCTCCCTTCACACCCCCCTCTCTCTCTCTCTCTCTCTCTCTCAGCCCACTCCCTCTCCCGACCCATTTCAATTTTTTTTTTTTTTTTTTTTTTTTCCCTCCTTTTCCCCCTCCCCCCTGCCCCCTTTCCCCCGCCCCCACCCCCTTTTAAAACCGCCTTGGGGGGGGGGGGGGGGGGGGGGGGAAAAAGGGGCTTTGCCGGGCCTCGGTCCCCGCTGTCCAAAATTTCCTTTTCTGTCTTCCCCGCCTCCCCGCAAAAGCCCCCCCAAAAGCCCTGGGGGGGGGCCAAAATTTCCCCCGTGTTTTGGGAGGACCTGAATCACCCAAAGGGGAGCAACCCCCCCCCCCCTCCCTCCCACATTTAAACCCCCCCTTGCTTTTCCTTGGAAATTTCCCTTTTAACGCGTATTTTTCCCCTATTAAGTGGGGTTTTCGGTTTAAAAATGTAAATGTGATTTGTGTGTGGGGGGGGGGGGGGGGGATTTAATTTTGTGCAAACTGGTTTAATTTTTTTGCGTCCGAAATTGGGGGATTCATTAGCTTTTCCTGTACCGGGGGAACCCTATTTTTTCTCATTTTGGGGTATTTGGAAAACTGAGCAATAACCCCAAGGGCCCAATTTTTTTTTCCAAGATACAGATACAAAACCTTTTTAAAAAAAGAGAGATAAACAAATGAAAAAAATGAAAACAAAACTCAGACAGTAAAATCTAAACAAAACCCACCACAAAAACAAAAAAAATACTCGAGCATACACTCACAAAACACACACCACACACATACTCAAAAACACCCCAACCCCATTTTTATTCACTCTCCCACACTCACACACACCACAAAACAAAATTTCCCGTTATTTCAAACCCAAAATCGCCCAGTGAAGAGAATTTCCGCAAGGTGTATATGCTTTTAGGGAAGAGCTCCCTTTCTCTCCATTTCTGTTGATTCAGGAGCTTTTGGTTTTCCCCGCTTCCTGAAGCTCGGGGGTTTTCTGGGGGCTGTGTGCGGGGGAGGAGTGATCCCCCGGGGAAGTCTTCTGTTTTTCAACGGTGGGAAAGCGTAGGGTTTGTGTGGGGTGTGCAAGGGAGGGGGAAAGAGAGAGAGGGGGGGGGGGGGAGAGAAGAGGGGGGGGGGGGAGGAAAAGAGAGGGGGGGGAGGAAAAAGAGAAAAGGGGGGGGGGGGGGGGGAGAAAAGAGGGGGGAAGGGGGAGAGAGAGGGGGGGGGGAGAGGAGAGGGAAAAGGGGAGGGGGGGGGGGGGGAAAGGGGAGGGGAGAAGGGGGGGAGGGGAGAGGGGAGGGGGGAGGGAGAGAGAGAGGGGGGGGGGGGAGAGAGGGAGAGAGAGAAAAAAAAGGGGGGGGGGAGAAAAAAAAAAAGAAAGAAGGGGGGGGGGGGGGGGGGGGGGGGGGGGGGGGGGGGGGGGGGGGGGGGGGGGGGGCGAAACAAAGGGGGACCCGAAATATAGAGTGGAAAATCAATTAAAGGGAACCCACCCAATCCCGGAGAAAAGACGGGAGAAAAATTTGGCGGGAAAAAAAGGGAAGGGCGGAAAAAAAAACGAGAAATGGAGCAAAAAACAACAAGAGAGGGGAAAACAGAAAGAGAAGAGAGAGAGAGAGAGAAGAGAGAGAGAGAGAGGGGGAGAGAAAGGGAAAGAAAGAGGTGAAGAGGGGGGGGGGTTAAAAAGGGGAGGGGAAAAAAAAAAACAGAGAAAAAAAAAACAGAGAGAGAGAGGAAAAAGTGGGGAAAGGGGACGTCCCAAAATCAGCCCAAAGCAAGATAGAGGTGGGTTTTGGGGGGTTTAGTTAGAGAAAGAAAAAAAAAAAGAAAAAACCAGAGACAAAGAAAAGCAAATAGAAGGAGAGAGAGAAAAGAAAGCCCAAAAAAAAAAAAAAAAAAAAAAAAAAAAAAATCAAGACAAAGAAACCGCCCTACACACCCCCTGCCCCTCCTACCGGCGAAAGGCCCCTTTACGTCCCCTTCCTTCCCCAAATCCAAAAACACTTATCGCTGCCTGACACGGGGGAAGGGAAAAAGCTGTTCAATGGGAAGAGCCTTCGGGGAAACAAAAATTTGGTGGGGGGTTGGGGGGTTGGTGGGCGGTGGGGGGTTGCGGAGGGGGGGGGGGGCGTGTGAGGATGGGTTTAAAATTTGAATGTGAAGTGGGGGTGTGTGTGCTTGTGTGGGGGGTTCCCTTGGTTGTGTTGGTGTGTGTGTGTGTGTGGTGGGGGTGGATACAAATGTGGGTGTGCCCTAAAAATTACATAAATAAGTAAGTAACAGTGAAACATAGCATTTCGACATCCCGAAAATACACTTATCTTGGGTTTATACAATAATGTTTTTTCGCACAAAAACAAACACATACACAAAAACACAACAAACACACACACACACACACATATACAACACCTATCTGTTTTATGAAAATGTTTTCGTAAAGAAGGGATGAGGGGAAAACGAGAGAGAGGAGAGGGGAAGAGAAGAGAGAAGAAGGGAGAGAGGGGAGGGAAGGGGAGAGAGAGGAGAGAGAAGGGGAAAAGAGAGAGAGAGCGAAAAAACCGGGGAAGGGGTAGAAGTGGGGTAGAAGGGGGCCCCCCAAGGGGAGAAGAACAAGGAAGTGCTCGCAATTCTACCTCCTTCACCTTAGTCTGTGGGATATGCCTTTCTCATTAAGGGCGACGTCAGCATTCAGACCACAGAAAGGCAGATCTAAGGTCCATTCAATTTCAGGAGGTAGAGGGAAGGGAGGGAGAGAGAGAGAGAGAGAGGGAAGGAGGGGAGGAGAGAGAGAGAGAGAGAGTGAGAGGGGGAAGGAGGGGGGGAGAGGAGGGAGAGAGAGAGGGGGGGGGGGGAGAGAGGGAAGGGAGAGAGAGAGAGAAGAGAGGAGAATACCATATGATAAACACCCACAGATGATATTAACAGAAAAGGTATGTAAATCTACACCAAGAGATTTACGGATTATAGAGGATTTTTTTAAACGGATATGTGAATTAAAATTAAGAAACATTCACAAGTCAATTTCTCATTATTCATTCCTATTATTCTGTTATCATACCATCATAATAAATACATTAATTTACTAAGATTATGTCATACCATATTACATTAGATCAGTGATAGTATACTATCGCTTATATTACATTTATCATATATTATTTAATTTTCTCTTTTAAAAAAAATACATTCCAAGCAATAAAACGTAATCGAATCCTATAAAGCAATGCAGCAGTAGCATCCGGTCTAAAGCCTTGTTAAAAAGCAAATTACTGCGACCATCTTAGGGGCCGTATCTTAAGATGCGAGCAGGTCGCTCGCTTTTGACGATGGAGGAAGGAGGGGAGGGAGGAGGAGTGAGGACAAGGGAGTGTGAGGTGGAAGGAGATAAGAGGGGAGGGAGGAGGAGGGGGACAGAGGACGGAGGAGGAGGGGGACAAGAGGGGGGGGAGGAGGTGGGGGACAAGGTGAGGGAGGGAGGAGGGCGGACAAGAGGGAGGGAGGAGGAAGGGGG
The DNA here is from genome assembly GCF_977035675.1 of Penaeus japonicus. Classification (NCBI taxonomy): domain Eukaryota; kingdom Metazoa; phylum Arthropoda; class Malacostraca; order Decapoda; family Penaeidae; genus Penaeus; species Penaeus japonicus. The sequence continues at coordinate 1,368 of NW_028234807.1, read as the reverse complement.
ACAAGAGGGGGGGAGGGGAGGGGGACCAAGAGGCGAGGGAGGAGGAGGAGGGACAAGAGGGAGGGCAGGGAGGAGGGGACTAAGAGGCGAGGAGGAAGGAGGGAGACAAGAGGGCGGAGGAGGGGGGAACAAGAGGGAGGGAGGGGGGGGAGGACAAGAGGGAGGGAGAGTATTTAGATGAAGGGGGGGGAGGAAGGGAGAGAGAGAGGGGGGAGAGGGGGGAGGGTAGAGGGAGGGGAAGATCGGAAGTGAGAGAGGAGACAGGGAGAGGGAGAGGGACACAGAGAGAGACAGGTGAGAGGGAGAGACTTTTTGACTATAGAGAGAGAGGGGGGGAGAGGAGGGCTTAGAGATGTCGATTCATCAAGGAGAGATAAAGAGGTAAAGAGACAATGGAATTAAGAGAATTCCTTAACATGAAGAAGCAACAGAATTAATTCACGTATCGATAGGCAATGACGAATTGCAGACAGACAGACAAGGATTAACAACAATCACACAACACAACGAATAAAAAATGCTTTCAGTATTTATCTGATGCTAATTCCAATTAAACTTTATTCACTCAAACTCCTGTAAACTCTGACTCATCTGACCCTTGCGCCAGCAGTGAGGCGTTCTTGACCTAACCTTCTTTTCCCGTCCTTACTGGTTTCCTTCTCCTCTTATCCCGTGAAAACATGATACATAACAAGTATCCTGTCATAACGCTTTTGTTTTTTTTTTTTGAAGTCTGCCAGGGACGGAAGACAGCGAGGAAAATTACGAAATATTTCATCTAAATTTGGATCGCAAAAGTGGGTTATGTGTATAAAGAAAGACAATTGTTTTTGGCGAGAAACAATTTTAATGAATACTTCATTATAAAGCTATTAATAATATGAACCTATAATCACAAACTCGCAAATCCATCAGTGTCAGGGAAGCTCCATTGGTTTAATGATCTTCGTCATTCAGTAGATGTTTAAGGTAACATCCATGAGATGTGTCTTGATTTTCCGAATCAGCTGTTTCGGGGGGGAAAACAGATCCGAGAAAAGGGAGAATAGTATAATGAGGACAATGATAGAGAAAAAAAATGTATAGATAGCAGAGGGAGTAAGGACAGGAAAGTATATCGGTTTTCCCGCTCATCAATTCTCTTCCCCTCGTCTCCTCTTCATCTTAATCTATTCTCCAATTGTCCTCCTCGTCCCTCATCCTCCTTCTGTCATTTTCTCCCTTTTCTCTCCTGCTCCCTATCTTTCTTCTCCTAATCTATCCATCCTTCTCTCTCCGTATCCTCCCCCTTTTTCCTCCTCCTCTCTCTCCCTCACGTCTTCTTCTCCTCCTCTTCCTCCTCCTCCTCCTCCTCCTATCCGTCTTCTT
>NW_028234806.1:0-5396 GCF_977035675.1 Penaeus japonicus | reverse complement strand
CTTCACCACTCATCACCATAATCCCAAACCCCATCTCTCCCCAATCATCACCATCACCACCAACCATCTTCACCACCATCACCACACCCCCCCCAACCTAACCCCCCCTCCCCCCCCTCTTCCCCCTCACAGGTCAACCCCCTCGCCTTCGTGATGGTGATGGGTTTCCCTCATTCAGTAGTGATGAAGGGAAAGCGTCATCCCCCGCAGGGGCGACGGTGCCCAGGGGCCTGACTAAACCGAATCTGGGGCTCACTCCCCATCTTCCTCGCCCGGGGCCTCAGGGGGTTTGCTGGGTTTCCCTCTACGTTCCCTTCCGGTACTGTGTGGGAGGGGGTTTTGGGCTGGGGGTGGGGGCTGGGGGCTGGGCCTGGGTTGGGGGGAAGGGAGAGGGGGACTTGAGGGAAGGGGGTTTTGGGTTTGGGGGCCCTGGGTTTGGGGGAAGGGGAGGGGGAGGGGAGAGGGGTTTGGGTTTGGGGGAAGGGGGAGGGGCTGGGTGGGTGTTTTTATATTATATATATTTTATTATACACATAATATAAAACATATATATTATATAAATATAATAATTTTTATATTATATATATTATAAAATATAAAACATAATATTTTTTATAATATATTATTATAAAAATAAAAATTTTATATATTTTATATATATATGTGTGTGTGGGTGTTTTGTGTGGTGTGGGGTATAAAACCACACACACAACACAAAAAACCCCCCCAAACCCCCCCACACACACACCCCATATTAAAAAAATTTAAAATATAAATTTATTATATATAAAATAAAATTAAAATATTTTATTTATAAAATATTTTTAAAATGTGTGTGTAAAAAAGTTTTTGTGTATGAAAGTAAAAGTTATGTTTGTATATGCACATTTTGGGGGGGGGACTACTTAAAATAGATAAAATTTGGGTTTTTATCTAATTAAAAATCTTCAGGTATTTATATGTATATGAAAATTATATATATATAAAATATAATATATATATAAAATATATATATTATAATATATTATTTTTATCCCACCACCCAATGTTTTTGATGGGGTGTGGGGGTTTTTAATGTTTTGTATATTATATATTATATTTATAATTTTTATTTAGATATAAAAATAAAAAAAAACCCCCCAAAATTTTGTATGCATTTTGTGGGTTTGTGTGTATATGTATGTTTTTTAATATATTATATATAAAATATATTAATTTATTTTTAATATATATCCCTTTTTACACATATATACGATGAAATTTCTTGTACACACAACACACAAACAACACAAACACACACACAAACCACCCCACAAACACCTGCCTATACACCCACTTTTTATATATATTTATTTTTATATTTTAATTATATTTTATATATATATATATATACATATATATATTTTATATATGTATATGTTTATGTTTTATGTAAAAATTATTTTATCATATTTTTTATATAAATAAATATTTTTAATATTTATATATATATATTTTATTATAAAAATTATATATATATATATATTTTTATATATATCCCCGGACATATATTTTAATATATATATATATAAATTTTAAATTTTAATAAATTTAAAAATTTATTTTAAAATATATATATACACACACCACACACCCATACATACATATATATATATTATAATATTTATTTTATTTTTTTATATTATATTATTATATATATAATATTTTATATAAAATATATATATTTTAAGTATGTGTGTGGGGTGTGTTTGTGTTTTGGGTTTAAATTATTTTTATATTATATATCTATAATATATTATTATATATATATTATTATATATAAAATTTTGTAAAATATATATATATATATATATATATACCCATTATAAAATATTATTATATATATATATATATTTATTTTATTTTCAAGGGGGTCTGGATTTTTCTTTCTTCGGTTTAGTGCGGGAACGGGGAATTCCCCCGGATTTTCCCTTGCGTCTTTGGGGGGGGCGAATATTATGGGGTTGTTTTTTGTTTTTGCCATTGTTCTTAAAATTCGGTTGTTTGGTTTTTGGCGCGCATTTTTTTGGGGTGGTGTTTGGTAGTTTGTGTGTTTTTTAGAGGTATTATTGGGGGAAAAGGTTTATTAAAAGCTATATTGTTTTTTTTTTAAATTTTATTTTTTTGGGAAAAAACGTCATTTGGGCTTTCTAATGACATTTAAAAATATTGAAAGATTGATGTGATGTTTTTGTTTGTGTTTTGTTTCTTTTTCTGTTTTTTCCTTTGTGTGTAAATTTAATTTTCTAGTTCGTTTTTGGGAATGTGTGTTTTTTTTTTTTTTTTTGCTTTTTGTAGGTCGGTGTCTCTTTTGTAAAGGGCATGGGGTTGGGTGTGTTATTGGGGTTTTTTTGAAAAAATATCCCATATATATTTATATTAAAATATTTTATCTATATATTGTGTGTGTGTGGTGTGTGTGTGTGTTGTGTGTGTGTGTGTGTGGGGGTGTGTGTGTGTGTGTGTTTTATCATATTATAAAAATCAATTATACATATATATTTTTTTTTTTTTCTTCATCTTTTTTTCTTTTTTTTCTTTTTTCACTTCGTTGGCAAAATAGAACCCGGCAGGGGGGAAAACCCCCAGTAAGAAAGAAAAACACAATTAAATCAAAATTTCGAATCCGGAAAAGGGAAAAAAAAAAAAAAAAAAAAAAAAAAAAAAAAAAAAAAAAAAAAAACTTTGACTTAATAATTTACGATGATGTCGATATTATTATCATTATTAGTAGATTTTTAAATTAAAGATGTAATATTATTGTTTATCTTAAAGGGGTTTAATTGGGACTTCATCCTTTTTTTCCCCTTTAATATAATTGTCATGATTATGATTAGAAGTGTGTTACTTACAAAAAAAAATAATGGCCAGGTAGTTATCTTTTACTTTGGGTTTTTTTGTGTTATGGTTATTTATTTTATGGATAAAATACCCTTGGGTTCAAAAAATTTTTTCCCAAAATTTTGAAATTGAAAATGTTTAATGAATTTTCATTTTTCTTTCCCAAAAAATTTTTTTTCATTTAAATTTGTACAAATAAATAGTCCTTTAATTGTTTTAATTCTTTTGGTGCCCTTTACTTTTATTATAAAGAAAGCTTTGTTGTAATTCCCCTTTGGATTGAAACAAAAAAAAAAAATTTGATTATCATAAAAGTCGAGAGAGAGAGAAAAATTAAAATAAAAATTTTAATATATATTTATAATATATATAGATATTATTTTATATATATATTATATATATATTATATATATATGTTTTATATGTTTATTTTATATACATATAAAATATTATATAAAATATTTATGTATATTATATATATTTTTATATTTTTTTTTTTATATATACAATAAAATGAAATTTATATATTAAAATTTATATATATTTTTATATATATATATTATAATATAATATATATAAAATTATAAAACATATAAAATGTTTTATAAAAATTGTTTATTATATTTTTTTTATTTTAAAATATTTATATATTTTTATTATATTTTTAAAATAAAACCTTTTACTTTAATATATTCATTATATGTATATTTATGATTTATATATAAAATTTTTATATATTTATATATATATACATTTATTTTTATATACATTTATTTTATTTTATATATATATTTTTTTATCCCCCTATTTAAAATTTTAAAACTATATATACATAAAATATAATTTATATGTATATATATATATATATTTATATATATATACTATATTTAGTTTTTATATATATATGTTTTTATATAATAAAATAAAATAAACTTATAAAATATATATTATAAAATATAAAATATATATTTATATATATATTATTTATTTATATTTTAATATATATTCTCTGTCTTAAACCCCCACTTCTCTCTCCCTCCCCCTCCCCCTTCCCCTCTCCCTTCTCTAAGTCTTTTTTTTCTTTCTTTTTTTCCTAAATTTTTTTAATCACCTACTCCTCCCATCCCCCTATCCAACCGTACGACGTTGCAAGTAGGAACAAGAAAAACGCCTAACAAACGGGTTTCCCGTGAAAAGGGTTTCGGGTTGGGAGGGGGGGCGGGGGGTAGGGGGGGCAGTAGGGGAAAATGGTAAAAACGACAGAAAAAATGGAATTTTAAAAAAAAACGGCGGGGCCCGATTTACGCAAACCCGGTGAAAGGGAAAAAAGGACAGATTAAAAAAAAAAGGGGTTAAAGATAATAAGGCTACGTTTATGATGATGATTGGGAAATAGTTGTTGCAGAAAGTAAGGCAAAATTATATTGTAATGATTAGGATGGTGATGATAGGAGGAGGGGGAAGGAGGAGGATGGTGATAATGGGTGAAGAGGGGGAAGAAGGGAAGGATGGTGATGTGAGGAGGAGGATGAAGAGGGGGAAGGATGGTGGGTGATGAGAATGATGATGTGGTAATAAAAATGTTAAAAATTCTGATAATGACCCAAATTTAATGATAAAAGTCATAATAGGGTAACTTTATGATAACTATGATAAAAAGGGCTAAAAAAAATAATGATAATGGTAATGATAATAATGTTAACCCCAAAGGGTAACAACAAGATAGTAAAATGATGATACTAAAAATTGATTTATAACCCAAAAAAATTAAAATTTAAATTGGGAAAAGCAAAAAATTAAAACCACAATAAAACAAAAACATTAATTTATGTTTTAAAAAAAAAAAACAAATTTTTCATCAACATTACTATATAAACAACAGTTACTTACCGCTATTGAAAATATACGAAGATGAACAGAAGAACAAAGGGGATATTTAACTTCCCAAACCCTACTTTTAAAGTTCCCTTCTGAAAATAAGAAAGTTTGGCCCAAAATATTAATATTATATTTTTTATTTTTAAAATATATATATTTTAAAATTTTAAAATATATATATATATATCATATATCTTTCATTTTTTTGATAAGCTCTGAAGACATTAAAAAAATTTAAGGGCAACGGGAAACCCTTTTGATCATTAATTACTGAAATCATGGCATGATTACAAAGGAAAAAAAAATGTGATAATACAGTATCCACATGTATAGAAGCAACCCTGTCCAAAACCTAAATTTTTATATAGGATCATTTCTAGTTTTCCCTTTTTGTAAACGATTATTGATTTTGGGAAATTTCGTACATAAAAAACATTATATAAAAGGAACGGGGCCATACCCAAACTTCGAATTTTATGAATAACACAAACCACACCCCGCACACCACACCACACACACACCAACACACACAAAAAAACACACACACCCCCCCACACACACACACCCCCCACATATATATTATATATTATATAATTTATTATTTTATTCTATATAAAAATATTATATATATATGTTTA
>NW_028234805.1:0-9869 GCF_977035675.1 Penaeus japonicus | reverse complement strand
AATATCACAACACGTATGAACAGGCGGGGGAAATCAGGTGTCACGGTAGGTCGTCGTTTCCCCGGGGTCTATCGGTTATGTTCCAATTTCCCTGCTTTATGGGAGGCTTCGCACGCCGTCCCCGAATCTTTGTCGCCACGGCGGAAAACTTGGAAAAGGTATTTCTGGATTTTCGGGGCGGGGCCCAATCGGGGAAATTAAAGGGTCGTTCTGAGGGTCTAAGGGTACTTGGAAAGGCAGCCATGTTTTTGAGCCACAATCACTCAAATTTAAAACTGACCTGACCTGGCGATTGTCACTAGTGTGATTTCGTATAGTATTTGATATGATTTATTGTTGATTTGTATATTTGTATTAAATATCGTATATGGGCATTTATATCATTCTCACAGATTGAAAACATTTTTCAAACCTCAAATATAAACAAAAAGGGGGTTTCCCTGAGAAAAGTAGCCTTTTGTATGAGTGAATGCCCTTACATATTAAGGACTTTCTGTTTTAGTTTGTATGTGAAGTGCAAGTACACAGTTGAAAAACCGCAAATGAGAATGCGCAGTGAGCAAAATACCACAGATTAATTTCCCAAAATGACAAGATTGTGTTTGTCTTTCCCTTTCACTGGCAGCAGCATTACTAAAAACCTCACATTATTTATACTATTGGAAATTTTTACTGCATTGCTAATGTGGTCATTTTTCAAAGCTTTTACTTTTACTATTTGTGATGATTTTACACATGTCATGAGGGACATTAAACTTGTTTCCCCTTTAAAAGAAGGGATATTTCCATCCATCTGGGCTTCTTAAGAAAAATCCCACTGCCCTTTGTCCAAAAGGGATAAAGGGTCCTTGGTATGATTGTTTTATCTAAATGTTGCCTCGTATAACTTCATGAATTTGGGGAAACTATGGGGGGGAATTCAGGGTATCCTTAAAACCCATTAAAATTGGGGAATATCCTAAAAGCTTCTGCAGGTTTACCAAACTCTTTTTGAAGAATTGACTATTCATCAGCAAAACCCAAGATTCCCAAAATCTTTAGTACAGGAAGATTAATAGGATTTAGAAGTTGTTTTTTTTACAAGTGGAGGGAAATTTTTGGTATTTTTTTTATGCCTTATAGTTTTTTGTTTATATCAGAAAATTTCCACAGGAAAAAAAGCTTTGTATGATTAATTAACCTCACACTGCTTTTCTGGGTTGATCTTATTTTTTTTAAAACTACATTGATATGGAATCGACAATTTTCTTTTCCCTCATTTGCAGAAGCAGCTTTCGAGAAAATTGTTCGTGATTTCTTGGCAGCATCCCCCATCAGATTCGGGATAGAAGGGTTTTAACTTCTTTCCATGTTGCCACCCGCCTTCTTTAAGATTCTGTGAAAAGGGCCAACGATTGGGAGCTCTATGGTTAGTGGGATGTCACTTTATATGGAAATTCATCTTTTCTGAAAGAGTCTAAGGCCCGAACTGAAAAACAGAAAAAAACAGATTGTAAACTCCCCTGAATGTCTGCTGGCATATGTCACTGAGTGGCATTCTGTTCTGACCGGGGTCGGAAAACCCGTAATAAAATATTGTTTTATCAAGAACCCATTGCATGAACTTTCCAAACATTTGGGAACCCGGGGGTTTTTTTGGGTGATGCACCCTTTACCTTCAAACAGTGAAAAGAACAGTTGCACACTTCCCAGCAATCTACCAAATTGTCCAAACCAAGCCCAAAGGGGTTCCGGAGTTTGTCTGTTTAGGCCCCCTTCAGCATTGCCTGAGTTTGGGCCAAGTCCTCTTTCAATAGACAAGTGTCATATCGGTGGGTGTTGTTCCAGCGGGTTTTGTGCGGCCTTTTATCGCTTAGCTTCTTGACAATTATGAAAGGGACCCAAAGGGTACTGGAGGAGGTCTACTTTATGATTCATTCCTTTGGGAATGGATGTTTCTGCTGAACTTTTTGCTGTGAGGTGTGAAGATTTTCGGAGGGCACTGGAATTATCCACAGTTTCTGCATCATTGTAGTTGTGTAAATTACAATCTACTGGAATGTCTTTAACTTTTTTGAGAGTGTTTGCTTCAGTGATTGTTTGCCAAGTGAAGCCAGCTGTGAAATAGCAGAACCAACTGAAAACCACTGATGGAAAATTTACAATTGACTTCGGAAGTATGTGAGGTATCCCTATTCGGGAATGATACACTGGAGGAGAACTCTGAGGAGCTGTTTTTGCTAGCAAAAGGGCCTTAGGCGTAGAAAGTTGATTTAGGATTGGGTACATAAGAGAACACACAAGGAAACCCAGGAAGAGGAGAGAGACGGGACAGTCAGACAGACAGACAAGAGCGAACAGTTCTGACCTCTGGTCTTCACCCAGGAGTCTGGTGTATTAACAGTCCAAAAAATAAGACCAGGCACGTGAACATCTTTTCTGTTTTATTCCACCGGATCACAACCAGGGCATCGGGTGCTTTACAACTGCTCCAGGGGGTGGGTTCCCAACTTTTGCCAGCAAGCTGGTTAACAACTAGGGGGCACCGGGTTTGGTTTTACAACTAGTGGTAGCAGTGGGTGGTTACACTCTCTCTCTCTCTCTCTCTTTCTGTATCTCTCTTTTCCCCGTCTCTCCTAGTTCTGGCGGGTTTGTCACAGCGTAGGGACGTGTTTTTGACTGCTGTGCCCTATGGGCTATTGACGCCTAAAACATTCGGCAGTGGCGTCCTTTAAAGACCTTTGGGGGCTGGAAGCGAACCAGTGGGGGTGGTGCGTTTCTTCATATCTCTAATGATTAAAAGTGACTTCAAGTGGAAGTGAAGAAAAAAACATGAAGAATTCATCCCAGATAAACAGGCAGCTCATGAGGATTTGTGCGATTCTATTTTGACAAAATCCTATTAAATAAAGTTAGGTTTGTGTGAGCAGCGTTTTTTGGCGAATAAACTGACCTCAGGACACCTGCTTAAACAATGTCATTTCCAGTCAGTCTTTCTGTTCCCGGTCGAATGGACATCTCGTATGTGAACGGAAAAAGTAATTAAGAGAAAAAAAAGTAGAAAGCAAAAAGGCAATTATGTTTGGGTTTTTTAAAGAAAATTCTATCGCCAAGTCATCTATGTGCCCTTTTTTTTAAAATTTTAAAAAGGGAAGAATGGGTAGGGTTTTATAGAAGCCAGGGTTCCCAGGAAATTTAAAACTTGTGAAGATGCTTTCGAAACGATGAGCAGACAGAAAATTTTTCCCAAATAATAGAGGAGCAGAAGATAACGAAAAAAAACAAAATTAAGGATTTTTTTTTTTTCTTTAAGAATACTAATGGATTCCTAGAAATTTTTCATTGGTCGTAAATCTGATGGTTGAAAAAAGGAATTTCAACCATAATTGGGGGAGGGAGGGTATTGGGAAAAAAATCTTTCAGGTATGCTTTTTTTGGTTTTTTTTAACAAAAATTCCACCTGAAATTTCTTATTTTGCTTTTCCCCACTCTCAAACAAAAGGGGGGAAAAAAAACAGGGGTTTTTAACGCCGCCTTTTTCCTCGGGCCGGGGGGGCCCGCCTCCAGTTATTCCGTTATTGCGCGGCTGTTCACGCAAGCAAGAAGTGCGCCGAAAAAATCTCCCAGAGTAATCATATACCTAGAAAATGTGTCAATGGTAGACTTGAACATAATACAAATTCTTCATTATGTGTATATCATCCGAGAGACAGAAAAAAAAACATGGAAGAAGCAACAGGCAGTTCAGTACACCCCTCGCGGAACCCCATCACACCTCCCCGCCTTAACAACAAGAAAGAATTCCCCATACGTGGAGAAAAAAAAAGTTAATACAAAACAAAGTCCCTCCAGCTTCATTATCAGCTTCAGTGCCAGCTTCAGCACCAACCTTAGTGTCTGCTTCAGTTCCTGCCTCGATGCTAATTACAGCACCAGCTTCAGTGCTAGCTTCTGCAGCGGTGTCAGTTTCTATTGCAAAACTGACCTCAATATCTGCTTCAACATCAGCACTCACTGCAGTACCATTCTCAGCACTCGCTCCAGCGCCTGCTTCAGTATCAGCGTCAGCAATTTTACAGCCAGCACCAGCTCCTACTCCACAGGAATGTTATTGTAGAAGATGAAACAGATAATGCACATGATGCAGAAACAGTTTGTTCAGTGACAATAGTTTCAGGAGAGGATACCTACACTCATCTCCGGACGAAAACAAAAGCTTGCGCACTACAACCTGTAAAACATGAGTTGACAGTGATTTAAAAGTGACGATATTACAACAATAAGTTTAATGAAATACTGGACATGTTTTATATGATTAGTTACATATGTTTATGTTTTTATTATATCGTTTATGACTTCAGTTAGCAGACAAGGAGAGCACTACAGTACAGCCCCACAGGCATGAATACTTAATGTTTGACTCTGACCTTCCTAAGTCAATAGGAATTCAGCCAGGTTGGGGGATGTTTTGACATCTTTCCCTGTTCTTTCTTTTTTTTTTTTTTTTTTTTTTTTTTTTTGCAGGGCATGTAAACTGTTCTGCAAATAAATGTTTCCAATCAAATCTCTCCCTCTAGATTTCTCTCTCTGGCTCTAAAATAACTACACAGTAAATGCAGACAATATGGTTTCCTTGATAGATTTAAAAAGAAAATAGACATTATTGGTTGTCCCTCCAAGTTTCTCGTAATTTCTTTCCGATGCTCACCCCTCCCCCCCCCACTCCTCCATCTCTCTATCTCTCTCTCTCTCTCTCAATCTCTATCTCTATCTCTATCTCTCTCTCTCTCTCTCTCTCTCTCTCTCTTTTTCTCTCTCTTTCTCTCTCTCTCTCTCTCTCTACCCTTCTCTCTCTCTATCTTCTTTCTCGTCTCTCTCTCTCTCTTTTGTCTCTGTCTCTCTCTCTCTATCCCTCGTCTCTCTCTCTCTCCCCTCTCTCTCTCTCTCTCTCTCTCTCTATCTCTATCTCTCTACTCTCTGTCTCCTCCCCCTTTCCCTCTCTCTCTCTATCCCCTCTCTCTCTCTCTTCTCTCCCCTCTCTCTCTGTCCCTCTCTCTCTCTTTTTTTCTCTCTCTCTCTCTCTCTCCCCCCTCTCTGTCCCTCTCTCTCTCTTCTCTCTCTCTCTCTCTCAAATATCTCTCTCTCTCTCTTCTCCCCTCTCTCTTCTCTTTCTCTCTGTCTTTTCTTCTCTTTCTCTCTGTCTTTTCTTCTCTTTCTCTCTGTCTTTTCTTCTCTTTCTCTCTCTCTTTTTTTCTCTCTCTTCCCCTCTTCTCCCCTTTCTCTTCTTCTCTCTCTTCTCTCTTTCTCTCTCTTCCTCTCCTTTTTTCTTTCTCCCCTCTCTCTCTTCTCTCTCTTTCAATCTCTCTCTCTCTTCTCTCTCTCTTCCCCTTTTTCTCTCTCTCTCTCTCTCTCTTCTCTCTCTCTCTTCTCTCTCCCCCCTCTTCTCTCTCTCTCTTTCTCTCTCTCTCTCTCTCTCTTCCTTCTCTCTCTCTCTCTCCTCCCCTCTCTCTCTCTCTCTTTTCTCTTTCTCTCTTTCTCTTCTCTCTCTCTCTCTTTTTCCCCCTCTCCCTCTCCTTTTCTCTCGTGCTCTTCCCTCTCTCCCCTCTCTTCTTCTCTCTCTCCTCTTCTTTCTCTTCTCCTTTTTTTTTAATTCTTTTGATGTTCCATCCCTGTTTTCTAAATTTCAGATTTTTTTTTCGCTTTTTAACTTCCCTCCGTTTAAATAGAGTTTTGCTATTTTATGCAAATTTTTCGTATTAAAAATTTTCTTTTTTTCCCTCTTTTTTAAAGGTAGTTAGTAGACGGAAGGGAGAGAAAGGTGGTATCGTTTTTTCTTTTTTTTTTTTTTTTTTCAAATCCGTTTGGATTGATACAAAAGGAGGTTGTTAAGAGGGTACAAAAAACCAGTAACAAACCGACTGTTTTGTCCTTCCTGCTCTCCTCTTCCCCCCTACCTCCCTCCATCCCATCCCGTTTCCCTCCTCATTTCCCGTTCCTCCCTCCCCCCTCCCCCCTTCCCTTCCCCTCCTCCCCCCTCACCTCTTTTTCCCCCCTCCTTCTTCCCCAATTCCTCCACGTCCCTCTCACCTCCTCACGATCCCCCTCCCCTCCCTCACGTTTCCCTTTCCTCCATCCCATCCCCCCTTTTCTCCTTTTTCCATCACTCCCCTATCGCCTTCTCCTCCCCCCTCCCCCCCCCCTCCGTCCCCCCTTCACCCCTTTTAACCCCCCGGCCGCATGATGTGGCTATTAATATACACAGTCGCGTTTTTCCCCTCTATGAAGCGACCGGCGAAAGGGCACGGGCCTGCATAGCTACCTGTCTATTCATCAAGCTTTGATTAGTGATATGGAGCCTAGAGGGGAAAGAGAGAGAGAGAGAGAGAGAGAGAGAGAGAGAGAGAGAGGGGGGGGGGGAGAGAGAGAGGAAGAGAGAGAGAGAAAGGTAAAGACAAGACAAAAAGGTAAAACTCAAATCAACAGAATCGATTCAAAATAAAATGGTTCGAAGAAGGTTTCGCCAACATGAGACAATAGCAGCTATACTCTCTTATAACAAAACAATTATTTACGTTTCTTCCATTTTACGAGGTAAATAACATTCCCTTTCTTTATAAGAATTTAAACCCATAGTTTTTAAATCAGTTTATTCAAGGGGTGTTTGAAATCGATTTTTATTCTTTCATATATATGTGTTTGTTTTTTTTTTTTCTCTAAAATGGTTTCTTTTTTTTTCTTTCTTCTCCTTAAATTAGTTAAAAAAGTTAACATTTGCTAATGTTATGATTATTGTTATTTTTATGCATTACATGGGTTTTTGTAATATCTGGAGTTTGAAGATAATCTGCAGTATGCATACGTCTTGCAGGTGAATTATGAACCACGTTCTATCAACACACACACACACACACACACACACACACAACACACACACACACACACACACACACACACACACACACACACACACACACACACATATATATATATATATATATTGTGTATTTAATATTCCATGTACAAGAGAGAGAGAGAGAAAGAGAGAGGGAGGGAAAGAGAGAGAGAAAGAGAGAGAGTTAGAGAGAGAGAGAGAGAGAGAGAGAGAGAGAGAGAGAGAGAGAGAGAGAGAGAGAGAGAGAGGGAGGGAGAGAGAGAGAGAGCGAGAGAGAGAGAGAGAGAGAGAGAGAGAGAGAGAGAGAAGGAAAAAAGAAAGATATAGATAAAATTCTTTATCAAAATACTTCCACTGTTGTTTCCTTACTGCATCTTAACGGACAAACTGACAAACACTGCATTGGAAAATGATAGTATTTATGCTTTCCTTGAGAAGTAAGCTTTAGTCATCATAACGAGATGTATAGTGACAGATAGATTAATAATGTAAATTACATTTCGTCTGAGAGAATTAGATGATATAATAAGAACTGTCGTGATAAAAAGGATAGTCCCGATAAGAATAAGGATATAAGTAGTGATATTGATGATGGTAGTGATGGTGATGATGATGATGATGATAAAATATTGATACAAATTATATTGATAATGTATATTGTGATGATCATAAGACCAGCAATGATTCTGATTATATTGCAAAAGAATGAATTATATGAATAAAACATATCCCTCAAAAAGGAGGGAGCCATAAAAAGATAGGAATGAAATCTGATAAATGAGACAGAAAGATAAACGCAATGCCATTTGTTCATCCTATTTGAGAAATCCATCAGCGTGGCTTGGCAGTATGAGTGATGACATATACTGAAGCTTTTACGAACCATAATATACAACAACACACACACACACACACACAGCACACGCAACCACACACACACACACACCACACACACACACACTCACACACACACACACAACACTACACACACACAACAACTCACAAACACACATACACACACCACAAAACTACACATATAGATTATATATATATATATTATATATATTTATATATATATATATATATATAATAATATATATATAGATTATATATAATATTATATATATATTATATATTTATTATGTAGGATATACATATATTTATATATTTATATATATTATATATATATATATATATGTGTGAATTGTGTGTGGTGTGTGTGTTGTGTGTGAGTGTGTTGTGTGTGGTGTGTGTGTGGTTGTGTGTGTGTGTGTTCGTATGTGTGAGCGTGTGTTGTGTGTGTATGTATATATATATTATATATATATATATATATATATATATATATATATATATATATATTATTATATAATATTTCATTTGTTTATTGAAAATAGAACAAGCGGCCATCTAAAGGATTTCTGGAATTCCCCAAGGATGAATATATCCATGCGCACATGGACACACGTACTAATACGTATGTGCATATCAATGTGCAGGTGTTGCAAGGACTCGAGTCAATTGGAGTGTGGACATACATGGCTTGGCTCATTTTAACGCGTTTAGTATGCCCGAGTGAGTTATATTTATTTGCATAAACTCCGAAAGTTTGTACTTGTATCAAGACAAGTCTTTGTGAAGAGACTTTTAACTAAACCCTGAGAAGACATTATATTGCTATTGCAATAATATTGTAGCAATAAAATTCAAATGCCCAAAGTTATAATAAGGAATTTCTCAAATACTCAATATTATAGCATAGAAATTCATAATGATCAATAGCATGACAAAGAGATTGATGTTCTAAATCAAAGCGAGGAAATATGCAATGTATAATATCAAAGTAAGAAACATATTAACGTTCAATGTGGTAATAAAGACAGTCTTTCTGCCTAATGTCATATTATATTAGATTAAAGAAATTCAAAATGTTCACTGTTACAGCAAAGAAATTTATTGTCTAATGACACAGCAAGATCAATCATGTTTGATATATATTGAGAACCGATTTTGTTAAATTCTATATTTCTTTATAAGATATATATTGAAATATCGTCTTTCTTTATAAATGATGGATTTACATCACTTTTATTCACTTGTTAATCAATACAATTTCCATCTATCATTTGAATCATTAATTGGCGATATTCTAATCATAATATTCTATTTTTTTTATAAGAAACACTTTATCTCCTCCAAGCGATTTTCACAACCTGCTACAAATTACATAATTTAACTACCCAAAATTGTCAACTATATGAGAAAGATAAACCACAATTTATAAATGTAGGCAGATAGACGGTGAAAGATGAAATAGGTAAAACAGGTATGTTTCGTGCACTGTTACCCATTACTTAATCAATGTAAAGGAAATTTTGATTTTATGTCTATCAAGAGTCAACTCAGGCTCAGAAAATGTTTATAGCCCTTGTTATAATATCAAAAGTTCAGGAGTATGAGTAATTTTTTTTTCTTCTTTTTTATCTTCATCATAAAGGAGTGATTAATTTTCTAGATCTATATATTCATAGATATTTATCTATATTTGTTAATTCTTCTCAGATTTCATCTCCTTGTATTCTCGCGATGTATCATTCTGCTTGGGGGTTTTAAGAAAGTAAATAAACAGAAATAAAACCTAAAACATTAATAAAAATTAAACCGTAAAAGAAAATCCAGAGAGTGCGGGCAAATATAAATAGAAATATGTTTATACTTCAAAGATATATATTTTTTTCCTTTTATTAATATTTTATCTTTATGTATATATGTATATATGTATATATTATATATATATAATATATTATATCTATTATATATATTTATATATATATATATATATATTATTTCTTATCCAATCCCTCTTTTTTAAACAATTTGAAATTGAAATAGAGGCGTTTTTATAAATAACACCCATTGGGAATTTATTGGAATAATATCTATCGGACACAAAGCAACGATTAAATAAAAAGAATGACTAAACATTTATTAAATTTAA
>NW_028234804.1:5000-6168 GCF_977035675.1 Penaeus japonicus | reverse complement strand
CTTCCAAGGTAGCTTTAGCTTTAGCTTTAGCTTCAGCCAGCGGCAATTTTCGTTTCTTTATAGATTACTTGCAACATGGCCACGTACCAAGCAGACGCTCGTAAGTCTACCGGAGGCAAGGCCACCCCCGCAAGCAGCTGGCCACCAAGGCTGCAAGCAAGTCAGACCCCTGCAAAACCGGAGGTGTCAAGAAGCCCCATCGTTACAAGGCAGGACCGTTGCCCTTCGTGAGATCCGTCGTATAACGAAGTGCCACGAGCTCCTGATCCGCAAGCTGCCCTTCCAGTCGCCTCGTTGCGAGATTGCCCAGGACTTCAGATGACCTCCGCTTCCAGTTCCTCTGCTGTCATGGCCCTTCTGCAGTAGGCCTCCGAGGCTTACCTGGTCGGCCTCTTTGAGGACCCCAACCTGTGCGCTACTTCACGCAAAAAGGGTCACAATTATGCCCAAGGACATCCAGCTTGCTCGTCGTATCCGTGGAGGAGCGTGCTTAAGCTTTAGATTGCTTGCTTTCTTGCAAACAGAACCCATCTCGGCCCTTTTCAGGGCCTAAGTTTTAACTAGAGAGATCGAACGACAAATTCCTTTTTTTTTCTCTTTCTTATTCCTGATTCACAACATTAACGAGGTACAGCCATGCTTGGTTGGCAAAATTGGCAACGTTATAATCAAGCATCTTTTAATATTACAGGTATTGGTACCGATACTACCCTACTACTATTGTAACTTAGTACTACTTTATTACAACTACTTTGTTGTTGTAATAATAATGATAATGGTATAATATCATCCCCTTCTTGCATATGCCACACAAAGATCAAGAAATATATTTCAGTTGGTTGGCAAAAGTAGGCATAGGGTGCAATAGAAAGGTAAATGCTGCTATTGTTACCCTGCTGTGCCATTGCCTGGCTTCCCTTTCTTTAATTCCACAGACAACGGACTTATTAAGCTTTAAACTTTTGACATAGAATATCAACAACAATTTTTATATCTATACCTATTTCTCTCTCTCTCTCTATCCATTCTATACATATATAGTATAGATCGATAGATAGTAGGCATATCTATATGTTGTGTGTCTATATATATATATATATATATATATGGTATAAATATATAATATATTATATATATATATCTATATATCTATATATACATCATAATA
>NW_028234804.1:0-2500 GCF_977035675.1 Penaeus japonicus | reverse complement strand
CATATATATACGCTAGTATATATATATATCATTTTTATACGTATTTATATATATCATATATTACGTATGTATATATATAGCAAATAATACTTATGTATATATATTATCATATCTATAGTATGTATATATAAATCATATATATACGTATGTATTATATATATCATATATATACGTATGTATATATTTATATTCATACAATATAGTATGTATATATATTATCATATATATGTATATTTAAAAAAATCATTATATTATATATATAATATATATATATGTATATATATATATCATATATAATATATATATGATATATATATATTTATAATTATATATATATATCATATATATATGTATAATTATATATATATGATTTATAAATATAGTTATATTTATATTTTATATAATATATATATATGAAATTTTATATTTTCATATATATAAAATTAAATATTATATGTTTTTATATTATATATATATGATATATATTTTAAAATATATGTTTTATATTAAAATTTATTATATATTTATGTTATGTATATTATATATTTATGTATATATATATATTATATAAAATATATATACCCAGATATTTAATATAATGTTTTAAATATTTTATTTATGTATATTTATGTATATAAAATATAAAAATATATATGTAAATATATAGGGTTTTATTATATATATATATCAGAAATTATTTTAATATAAAAATATATATTTTTTTATAATATATATTATAATTATATATAATATTTTATATATAAATTATATTTTATATTTATATATATAAAAATTAAAATATATTTTTATATAATATTGTATAATATATATATATATATATATATTTAAATTTCATATAATATATCATATATAATATATTTTATCATATATATAATTTTTATATATGTATATTTTTTAATTTTTATAATTTTTTAATTATATTATTTTTAAAGCTATTTTTAAAATAAATTTTAAATTTTTAATTTCCAAAATCAGTGTTCTTTAAGAGGGGAGAAAAAAGGGGAGAGATAGAGAGAAAAAAGGGGGGGGAAAGAAGGGAAAGAGAGAGGGGGAATCAAAGGGAAAGAAAACTTATAGAAAAGAAAGAAAAGAGAGAGAAAAAATTCAATTTTTGAAATAGAGAGAGGGGGAAAAGGGAAAAGAAGGGAGAAGAGAGATAGGAAAGAAGGGAAAAGAGAAAGGGGAGAGAACCCAAGCGAAAAAAAAAATTTTAAAAAAAAGTGAAAAAAGGGGGGGAAAATTCAATGAAAAATAGAGAGAGAGGGAAAAGAAAAGAAAAAGGGAAAGAGAGAGAGAGTCAATGGGGAAAATAGAAAAGAGGGGGAAAGGAAGAAGGAGAAAAAGAGAAAGGAGAAAAGAATCAATGCGAACTAGAGAGAGGGGAAAAGGAAAAGGAAAAAAGGAGAATAAAAAAAGAAAAAAGAAGAAAGAAGGAGAGAAAAAAAGGAAGAGAGAATAAAGCGAAAAAAAAAACTTAAAGAGAAAAGGGGAGAAGAGAGGAGGGGGGGAAAGAAAAAGGAGAGAGGAGAAATCAAGGGAAAAGGGGAAAAGGGGGAAAGGAAGAGGAAGAAGAAGAAAAAAGGAAAAAAAGAGGAAAAAGGAGAGAGGAAGGGAAAGAAGAAGAAGGGGAGAATCAATGCAAAAATTTGAGTTGAGGGAAAGGAGAAAAAGAGAAAAAGAGAAAGAAAAAGGAGAGAAAAAAGGGGAAAAAAAAAAGGGGAGAGAAAGAACCCAAAGGGAAAAGAAAAAAAAAGGGGGAAGAGAGGAAAAGAAAAAGAGGGGGAAAAGGAAGAAGAAGAAAGAAGGAGAGAGGAATCAAGGGCAAAAATAGAAAGGAGGAAGAGGGGGGAAAGAAGTAGAAATGAGAGAAAGAAAGAAGGAGAGAGAGGAAAATCAAACCGAAAGAAAACTTAAAAGGGAGGAGAGAGGGGGAGGGGGAAGAGAGAATCAATGGGGAAAAGAGAAAAGGGGGAGGGAAGAAGAAAAAAAAGGAGAGAGGGAAATACGAAGAAGAAAAAGGGGGGAGGGGGAAAAATACGAAGAAGAAGAAGAAGGAGGGGGGAAAATTTAATAAAAATTAATAATAAAAATAATAATAATAAAGAAGAAGAAGAAGAGGGGAAAATCAAAGCGAAAAAAAATAAAAAGAGAGGGGAAAATAAGGAAATGGAGGGGGAAAAAGAAAAAGGAGAGAAAGAGAAAGAGAGAGAAAAAAGAGAGTGAAAAATCAATGCGAAATGGGAGAGAGAGGGAAAAGAAGAAGAAGAAGAAGGAAAAAGAGGAGAAAAAAGAAGAAGAAGAAAAGGGGAGAGAGGGAAATACAAAGAAGAAAAAGAAGGAGAGGGGGAAAATTTTTTTTTAAAAATTTATAATAATAATAATAATAATAATAATTAATAATAATAATAAAAAAAATAATAAGAGAGAGTCAGGGGCGAAACAAAGTATAAAAAGGAGAGGAAAAAAAGGGAGAGAAGAG